>NC_068995.1:43714714-43718119 GCF_001194135.2 Octopus bimaculoides | reverse complement strand
ATATATATATATATATATATATATATATATATATATATATATATATATATACACACAATGTGTATTCCTATATATTTATATAGACATGTATAAAACATATTTTTGTATTGTATAAACATGTAAAATAAATGAGAATTATTAAAAACATTTAAACTACTGAAAAATTTGAGGTTTTTTTGCTTTTTCATCATTAATGTAAGTGACCTAACGGTTCAAGAATTACACTCATCATGAGATTGTGGTTTCAATTCCTGCACTGGGTGTTGTATTCCTGAGCAAGGGCAAAATACTTCATGTTGCTCCAGCTTTTCAATAAATGAACAATATTGGGTTAAAAACCCATTGGAGAGAAGAAGTCAAAGGCTGACCTCCTGGGGCTCAAACTCACTGCAGCTTGTTAAGAAACTTTTTACAATATACAATGAAACCATCTTTGATAACCTGTGTGTGTGTGTGTGGTTACTGATGTGAATCAGTGCGTCCAGTTTTGTTCCTTCACGCCTAAACAGTAAACCCTATACATTTGATAAACAGGGACAAATAAAAATAAAAGAAAAAGTACCAGACAGAAATAACTAGTAAGGGGTCAATATGACGAACCAAAAACCTTTCAAAGTGGTGCCCCAGAATGGCCATGGTCCAACAAATGAAAGACTGAAAGGATGAGAAAACTCTTATCAAACGTCTACACTATGATAATTTCCATAAGCCTTTAAGTTCACCATTCTCAATAGAGTCCCTAATTGCTTGCCTGGCCCCAGTTCATACGTGTGAGGGAATTTTGCTGCCGACTTGTCCCTTGAATACAGGACATGCAAGATCTGCTCCCATTTGACAGCAGATGTGAGATGTTTTCTCAAAAGTTTCTTCATCCCTTTCGGAGAATTCAGGTACATTTTGGCCTTGACGTTGGAATAAACTGGGAATAGCGGTTCTCTGATCTCCAAATTCTTCAGGGCTTCAGCAAACGATGGCACAGACGGTTCCATGATAGGGGTGTGGAAAGCCCCACTGACCGGAAGTCTCTTCGTACGACGAATTCCAAAATCCTTCATGTTGTTTTCAATAAAGCTCAGTGCCTTAAATGGAGAAGAAAATTTTGAAGAATTAGAAAAAAAAATTTTTTTTTTTTCATTTTGTCATGTCTAAGGAGAGTCATTATACCAATATAATTAACACACACACTGGTTCAATTCCACTCCTCTTCTTTATTATTAGTCAATTGGTAAAATATCCAACTAACTAATTTGTTTTGTTTGTCAAAACTCTTTCATTGCTACTTACAATCTCTTCAATCACTACCATGTTTTCCAAAATAAATCAGAAATAAAATTACATTCTGCTAAGCATTAAATATTGTAGGAGCAGCTGTGTTTGTGTGGTAACAAGCTTATTTCTAAACTATATGGTCTTGGGTTCGGTCCCACTGCACAGCACCTTGAGCAAGTGCCTTCTACTATAGCAGTGGTTTTTAACAGAGATTTTCGAGCGAGTTCGTTGCCAGTGCCCCTGGACTGGCTCTTGTGCGGGTGGCACATAAAAGACACCATTTTGAGCGTGGCCGTTGCCAGTACTGCCTGACTAGCTTTGTGCGGGTGACATGTAAAAGCACCCACTACACTCTCTGAGTGGTTGGCGTTAGGAAGGGTATCCAGCTGTAGAAACTCTGCCAAATCAGATTGGAGCCTGGTGCAGCCATCCGGTTTCACCAGTCCTCAGTCAAATCGTCCAACCCATGCTAGCATGGAAAGCGGACGTTAAACGATGATGATAATGATGTTTATGACGATGAGGATCACAATGGAGGTGGACTATGATGACAATGATGATGATGACGATGATTTCTCAACACAGACCTACCCTCTAAGGCCACAGATTTCAGGGCTTGGCACAGAGATAATCAAATCAAACGTCTTTTTTTTTTTTTGTCTTTATTGGCTGTTTTTGGCAATGATGACAATCCAACGAGATTTAATTAAACACTGACCATAACAGGGTTACCACGGACAATGATGACGGCTATGATGACAATGATGACGGCTACAACAACAACAAGAAGAATACTCACCATATCATGGCCAGCAATGACTTTGCAGTCTGGATAGAGGTAATTAGCAATCTGGCACACGGGCCCGTGGAGGTCGTATTTCTGCTTGCAAACTTCCTTAGCGACCTGCATGGCAAGGCCCAGCTTGGATCTGTGTGTACAGAATACAGACATCATCCCACTGGGAGTCTCTTCTGAAGCCGCCTGCATGCCTTCAGCACGGACTTTGATTAGTTTTACAGCTAGTAAGAAAGAGGCAGAGAGAGATTATGGTGTTGTTATAGTTAAAACATATACGTGTGTGTGTGTGTGCATGTCTTTCTGCCTGTGTTTATCCTCTACAACTGGTTGACAACCGGTGTTGGTGACTTTACACCCTTGTAACTTAGTGGTTTGGCAAAAGAGACCAATAGAATAAATAACAGGCTTAAAAAAAGAAGAAATAAGTACAGGAGTTGATTCATCTGACTAAAAATTCCTCAAGGCAGTGCCCCAGCATGGTCACAATCTAATGACTGAAACAAGTAGAAGATAAAAGATGGGCTTCCATACAGTTTCCATCAACCAAATTTTCCTCATAAGGCATTGGTTACCCCAAGATTACAACAGAAGACATGCACTGGGATTGAACCTAAAACCTGCTGGTTGGGAAGTAAACATTTTAACCATACACCCATGCTCACAACATTTACATTTTACATGTTTCAATCATTCACATGCAGCCATGCTGGAGCACTCGCATTAAAGGTTTTAGCCAAACTGACACCAGGACCCCTTTTGTTTTGTGTTTAAGTCTGGTTCTTATTCTATTCGTCTCCTTGCTGAACTGCAAAGTTACGGGTCATAAACAAACCGACATTGGTTGTCAAGTGGCAGCAGGGAATACACACACACACACACACACACACAACAGGCTTCTACACAGTTTCTACTAACCAAATTCATTCATAAGGTACTGGTTGGCCAGAGGCTATAGAAGAAGGCATTTGCCCAAGGAGACACACAGAGGGACTGAAGCACATGGTTGCAAAGCAAGATTCTTAATCTCACAGCCATACTTGCATCGAAATAATTAATAAATAAAATAAAAAAACACAGCAAAAAGAATACTGGAACCCCCCCCCAAAAAAAAACAACCCATCCCTCACAGGATTTGAACCCCTGCCCACTAGGTTGGCTCAATTATTGCCTTATTCCTCTCATCATAAAAACGTAAAATGTCTTACCATCTTCAAAATCTAAAACTCCAGCAAAGACCAGGGCAGAGAATTCCCCAACACTAAATCCAGCGGTTGATATACATTTCTCAATTACCTGAAAAATATTTAGAGATATATTTACTTTTATTATCTCCTAAT
>NC_068995.1:43710286-43714058 GCF_001194135.2 Octopus bimaculoides | reverse complement strand
TGTGTGTGTGTGTGTGTGTGTGTGTATTTGTCCAAAATCAAGCAGTAGGAGTGAATGGTGAAAAGAGAGGAGAGAAAATAGTAATTCAGTGAAGGAGAAGTATTGCTCCAGCATGGCCACAGTCAAATGTCTGAAACAAATAAAAGACTCTAACGAAAGAAAAAAAGGAAACAAAAAGAAAAAAAAATGGATTTTGCCTACAAACCTTTGGGTTTTCTTCCTGCAACCATTCGACTGCAGCCAACGAAGTGACCATCACTGCTGGTTGGCAAACAACAGTTCGGTCGAGTTCCGACTGGGGTCCTTCCAGACACAGTTTAAGCAGATCGTAACCAAGTATCGAACTCGCTATTTCGTACATCTCTCTGCACCGCTGATGGCCATCGATGAGCTTTTTACCCATGCCTACAAACTGGCTACCTTGACCGGGAAACAACAGAATGGTCGTGGTCTCGGGGTCGATAGACGGACGGACAGCAAAGCGTTCCTGGCTCTGGTACCATTTCCTGTATTCTTCGTTATCGGATGGAAACTCAGGTTGTTCGGCCACGTTTGGTTCACCACCAGGCATGTGTGAGATCGCATTGGGGTTAGTCTTCAGGAATTCTTGCAAGGCGCTGTCCATCTTATTCGAACCTTCCAATGACGGACTATGGCCATGTTGCTCCGTCTTCTCTTTGTTTGTTGTTGTTTTGCTGTCTTTGACAAAATCAAGGAAATATTTCTCACTCTGCAGCATCGCTTTCTTCTTGAATTTTTCTCCAATCTTCTCTTGACGCTTCTGTTTCCTGCTAGAGACATACTGTGATGCCGGTGGCGATGTTTCTGACAGTGGCGGTGGTTCTACCAATGACGATGATGGTGATGCCGAATCATCAGCTTTAGGTTCCACATTTTTATCCTCGGCACTCTTGTCGCCATGGTAACCGTCTCGTCTCCCGTCTTCTGTGTAAAACCGGTTAGAGCCTGTTGTTTTCTTGAGAACACGGAGCCAAGTTCGATCCCGTGGTGACACCAGATGTGAAAATATACCACGGACAGCCATTGAGGATCTACAGAAGATTTAAAAAGTAGTTTTAGTAGTAGTAGTAGTAGTAGCAGATGTGATATAACAGTGGTAAATATAGTAGCAGTGAAATTAGTTGTAGTAACAATAGTAGTAGTGGTGGTAGCAACAGTAATTTTTTTAATGAAATCTACCGAAGGCCATATTTTACACAGGAGGGATAAACATCGACAAAATCACACAAACAAACATTTGATATTTTATCTATATTATTACACAAGGTATACCAGAAACATGTATGTAGATCACATACTACACTGGCACCAAAGTTTCTATAAAATTAGTTTTTAAACATGGAATGGCCGTGGAGGTCCACCAGAATAAAATAACTAAATACCTTGCGGTATTTTAGTTATTCACCTTCATGCTATGTGTTCAAATTCCGCTGTGATCGACTTCCGTCCTTTCGAAGTTTGGTAAAATAACGAACCAGCTGAACAATGGAATCGATAAAATAAAATAACAGTTGAGCAATGGGGGTAGTGACCATCGACTAAAACCTCTCTCCGAAAATTCTAAGCTTTTGCGCCTATGTTTGAAACCATAATTAATAATAAAGACGACAGGGAATATAAAATCAGACAAGGTAGAATAGAATGGAAATAACATAAAAACTTGCCAAACGTCTTCGATTTAATCCCGAAGATATGGTTTTGTTGTTGTATGACCTTCAGAGGGAATAAACATTCAAGGCTCCGTCGTATGAAGGAAAACAACACAAGACAATAGGAAGCACGTGGAAGGAGGCATATTAGAGTTATCTCTCCCTAGATACATCGTCCTGGCAGAATCTTTAGCGCACTGGCTGAAATACCTAAACCGTCTTTACGTTCTGGGTTCAAGTTCTGCCGAGGTAGACTCTGCCTTTCATCCTTTCAGGGTGGATGAAATAAGTACCAGTTGAGTACTGGGGGGTCGATCTAATAGACTTTTTCCCCCGCCTCCCTCAAAATTTCAGGTCTTGTGTCTATTGTAGAAAGAATATTTATACTAAGCAGAATGGGGTTCGAATCTAGCTAGAGTGTCATCCCATGGGGTTCGGCAATTAAGAGAAGTAAATAGTGAGCTGGCAGAACAAAATACTTAGTGGCATTTCGTAGTTCAAATTCCGCCGAGGTCGACTTAACCTTTCATCCTTTTAGGGTCGATAAATTAAGTACCAGTGAAGAATCACTGGGGTCGAAAAGTAAATAGACCCCATCATTTTTAAGACACTTGCTCGAGGTGCCGTGTACAGACATTTTCGCTTTTTATATATACATATACGTATATATCCTTTGTTGTATTTAGTATCATAACCCTACAAGGTGGTGATCTAGCATGGCCAGAGTGCAATCATTAGAATAAATAAAGGATATGAAAAAAAAAAAGGAAAAAATCTGAAAGTATAAAAAAATTCACATGGCAGCGGTGGGATTCGAACCCACGCCTCCGAAGAGACTGGTGCCTTAAACCAGCGCCTTAGACCGCTCGGCCACGCTACCAGATGAAGTCAGCTGCCACAAATAACCGTACATATTAGCAAGATGTTTGGTTGATGAAACTGACATTGCGCCTGCGCACAGAGGCACACGTGCGCGCCCGCGCATATAGCAACAAACACTCAAGCGCGGTGGGAAGGCCTGTATGTGTTTATTCAATATGCTAGAAATGGCAGTCAAATCTTTTATCAACCCACATTCCTGCTGTCTTGAAAATATATATATATAGGTAATCGTCAAGTTTAGGGAGGTAAAGAAATAATAATAATTATTATTATAATATTTAACAATTAATATTTGTAGCCATTTTAACATGGCTGTCCATTTGAGCAGACTCCACTGCGATTTTTTTAACCCCCCCAAGAGGACATCTCTCGCTGGTTAATGATGTACAGCTGCATCCGATGAAATTGCGATTAGGGGAGGGAACACCCATGCTGGGCAAAATGCTTAGCAGTGTTTCGATTGCCGCTGTTTTGAGTTCAAATTCCGCCAAGGTTGATTTTGCCTTTCATCCTTCCGGCCTCGATAAATTAAGTACCAGTTATGCACTGAGATTGAGGTGATCGACCTAACCCTAACCCTCCCCCAAAATTCCTGGCCCTGTGCCTTATAGTAAAAAGGATTATTATTGAGTGAGAGAGCAGTGCATGCCATCAAAGTGACACTGGGGTACAAATATACGAAGCCCAGTATACCCATCATGACCACCCGTCTGATAAGGGTACACCAGGCACATGCATCACAACCATATGTGCACAACATAGTGGTCTCATATCAAGATAAACTGCGCATAACCTTGCAGGTGGGCCCAGTTAGAATTTTCTTCAGGTCGAGTAGCCCATCCCGCTCAAAAGGTCCCCGAATAAGGATTGATTAAGGATGTTGAGCAAAACATCTATGTTTCCAAAGGTGAATTATCCAAACCCCTAAGAATTCCTTTCAACACATGGCTATGATGCTCCCCCACTACTTCTGTTCGTGATCAGGGATGCACATATCGTCAGCCGCTCAGGGACATGCCCAATTGTTATTATTGTTATTATCTTTATCTGAAACCCCAATTTTTTTTCATCAAGGTGAGCAATGGCTCAAGAAGTGGAACTGGAGGAGTTTCGATCTCAATGGAGGAACGAGCTGGGGTCTCAGAATGTCTCCACGGCACATCCAAAGAAGATCCCTAAAAAAGATATGCCACCAGGTAATGTCACTATTATTTATACAT
>NC_068995.1:43708597-43709478 GCF_001194135.2 Octopus bimaculoides | reverse complement strand
ATATATATATATATATATATATATATATAGGTGCAAGAGTGGCTGTGTGGTAAGTAGCTTGTTACCAACCACATGGTTCGAGTGCCAATCAGGCGGTACTGTCATCTGCCACATCAGCAATTTTGATTTTGATTTCACTTGCCTCGACACGTCTTTGCTAGCAAAGTTTATTGTCCAATGAATGAGAGGTACTCATAAGTGGGCTGGTTACACCCACTAGCATATATGTATGTTTGTATGCATATATTTGTGCATCTGTTTGTCCCTCCACCATTGCTTGACAACTGATGTTGGTGTGTTTACATCCCTGTAACCTCACAGTTTGGCAAAAGAGATTGATAGAATATGCACTAGGCTTATGAAGAATAAGTCCTGGGGTCGATTTGTTCGCCTGGAGGTGGTGCTCCAGCATGGCCATAGTTAAATGACTGAAACAAGTAAAAAAGTAAAAGAATATGTCATTGTATTAATTAAGTAACCAATCTAAAAAATTTCTACTTTGAAAATTTAATTACCAGAATGAAATCAACGAAATCCCTTTCTTTGAAATATCCTTGGCTCGAGAATTGGCCCTTAAGATCTTCCAGTATCTAGATTTGAAAGATTTGTGTCGGTGTGCGCAGGTAAGTAGTGTCACTTTTTGTCCTCCTTTTTTTTATGTGTATATTTGTGTGTGTGTGTGTGTGTGTGTGTGCATCTTGGCCGAGATGAGCAATTATCACACGACAATGGGTCACCTTATATTTACATCAACTGACTAATGCTGCATGATATTTGTAAATAAGTGTGACTAATGCTGTAATAATTTGTCTTTTTTTAATCAAAATTCAAAAAAACACACTTTCTTGTTCAGGTGAGCAAAAGTTGGCAAAGTCTATCTG
>NC_068995.1:43706857-43708118 GCF_001194135.2 Octopus bimaculoides | reverse complement strand
GTCCTCTCCGCAGCATCTTTCCATAAAGACACAGTTGTTGCTGGGTAAGGAATGTGAAAGAGTGCTTTTTTTAATCTCTTTTTTTTTTTATTTGTTGTTCTTTCTGTTTAACCCTGGCCCAATCCTTGAACCAGCAGACCTATGAAGAAAAGCATTTATAAACACAGCGCAGGAGTGGCTGTGTGGTAAGTAGCTTGCTAACCAACCACATGGTTCCGGGTTCAGTCCCACTGTGTGGCACCTTGGGCAAGTGTCTTCCACTATAGCCTTGGGCCGACCAAAGCCCTGTGAGTGGATTTGGTAGACAGAAACTGAAAGAAGCCCGTCGTATATATGTATACATATATATATGTGTGTGTATATGTTTGTGTGTCTGTGTTTCTCCCCTAACATCGTTTGATAACTGATGCTGGTGTGTTCACGTCCCCGTAACTTAGCGGTTCGGCAGATGAGACCGATAGAATACGTACTAGGCTTACAAAGAATAAGTCCTGGTATCTTACGATACCAGTGGTTGGCGTTAGAAAGGGCATCCAGCTGTAGAAACTCTGGTAGATCAGATTGCAGCCTGGTGCAGCCATCTGGTTTCACCAGTCCTCAGTCAAATCGTCCAACCCATACTAGCATGGAAAGCGGACATTAATATATATATATATATATATATATATATATACAATAGAAATCTTTCAGTTTCTGTCTACCAAATCCACTCACAAGGCTTTGGTTGGCCCTAGGCTATAGTAGAAGACACTTGTCCAAGGTGCCATGCAGTGGGACTGAACCCAGAATCATGTGGTTGGAAAGCAAGCTTCTTACCACACAACCATACCTACACACACACACACACACATACACTCTCTCTCTCTCTCACACATCACTAATGTGACCCTTGTAATGTTCCATCCATCTATTCCAGATACACCAATGGTCAAGTGAAGCTGCACAATTTAGACAATGGTGATGTCTGTGTGTTTCAACCGTCGGACATGTCACTCCAGCTGGACAACACTTGCGAGGAGGGGACAGTGGCTAATGATATCACTCTGGTGGACACTACGGACACACTGACTGTGGCGGTCTTTAAACACGGTGAGTTGCTTGGAATGGTGATGGTGGTAGTAGTACTAGTGGTGGTGGATGTCGTGGTAGTGGTGGTAGTGGTGTTATTGGCAGAATATGTGTGTGTGTATCTTTAATCTTTTACTTGTTTCAATCAGTTAGACTGAAACAAATAAAAGAATATATATATACATACATACAC
>NC_068995.1:43704434-43706757 GCF_001194135.2 Octopus bimaculoides | reverse complement strand
ACAAATGCAAAACAAAAGTCAAACATGAAATAATAATAATAATGTGTAGTAGTATTGTGAAATATACAAAGTAGAATAATTTAGAAAGTTTTGACTACTAAAGCGTAAATGTGACACCATGAAGAAGACAAACACCTGTCAATCCAGGTTACTAAAATACCTTGCTCCAACAATATAGACAGACATATTCTTTTAAATTTATTCGAAATTATGTGAAATATTGTCAATATTTCTTCGCTACTAAAGTGTGTAAACGACAATAATTGTTAGTAATATTGTGTTGCAAAATGTTTTGTGTATCATGTTTTATTTTAATTGCAAATTCTAAGAAAGTAATTTTGGAAGATCTGTATGTATTAAAATAACAGGTAATGCATAGGAAACACTTTCATAGCGGCATTCAGAAAAAAAAAAAGAATTGGTATTTTAAGAAACAGAAGGAATTGAAATGATAGATATTATTTAAAAACTTTTTAATGCAATCAGTTTGAGGTGTTTATCGACACTTTGCAGTACAGAAGTATAAATTTTCACATATCTTTATTTATTGTGGAAAAAAAAACCGTTTACAGCGAATTATTCTAGCTGTACTGCACATTCTTTGAACAAATTTGTGAGCGTTTCCAGCACAAATTTCTTAGTTTGCCGTGATAAAAATATGCATCGAGTTTAGGTCAAATTTCCTGCTGTACACTCTCTGTATGTCACGGCATCTGGTGTTATTCGCAGCATTTGAAACGAAAATAACGTGCCGTAGTTGAATGCTTAAGTTACCGCTCTGCCAATTGCTGGCTGCTCACTGAAAACTAAGGGCAGTGTTGCTGTACACGATAGTGTAGTAGTAGTAGTAGTAGTAGTAGTAGTAGTAGTAGTAGTAGTAGTAATAGTAGTAGTAAAAGTAGTAGTAAAAGGAAGGTTTGGCAAATCGTTTTGAGACTGCGACCTGTTCACTGACAAAATTCCGTGCTGCATTTTGTCAGTGAACAGGTCGCGGTCTCAAAGCGACGAAAATATTTTGGCAAATTAAATTTAAATGTTGAAGTGAATCTAACGGTTTTTCTGTGTTTCTTAATTAGCTTATAAACACCTTCCACGTTGCAATTGTTTTCGTTCCAGCACACGATCTCAGATCAGGTCACTTGCAATGCAAGTACCATATACGACGGGCTTCTTTCAGTTTCCGTCTACCAAATCCACTCACGAGGCCTTGGTCGGCCCGATACTACAGTAGAAGACACTTGCCCAAGGTGCCACGCAGTGGGAATGAACCCGGAACTATGTAGTTGGAAAAGAAGCTTTTGACCACACAGCCACTCCTCCGCCGTAATTATTAATAACCTTATTGGCTAGATAATTCAAATGTTTCCATCAAAGTTTGGTCCGGGCAATATTACTTCCACCTGATTGGATCTGGTTAGTCATTTTAAAGTCAAGATTTTGTGGTATCAGAGTCCGTTGTTCTTGATCGAAATGTATCCCTTGAAGATATTTGTTCAGGTTTCGTTTGAATGTGATGAGATCTTTTTCTTCTTTGATTTGTTTTGGGATAATGTTAAATAGAGCAGGGCTTGTTGCATAAATTGTGTTGCAGTGAAGTTATATGTTGTAGTGGTTGTATGGCACATGGCTCCGGCCTGGGATGAATTCTGAATTTAAAGTTATATTCGTTTGTGCAATGCTGGTGGTATATTCTCCACACACATACACACACACACACATTCGCACACGCACACACAAATACCCAGACACACACGCACATATATATGTATATACATATACATACATACATGTATGTATATATATATATATATATATATATATATATATATATATATATATATATATATACATACATCCATACATACATACATATATATAATCCTTTCTACTCTAAGCACAAGGCCGGCAATTTGAGGGAAGGAGATAGTCGATTACATCGATCCCAGTGTTTCACTGGTACTTCATTTATCGACCCCGAAAGGATGAAATGCAAAGTCGACCTCGGCGGGATTTGAACTCAGAATGTAGTGACGGGCGAAACGCCGCTAAGCATTTCGTCTAGCGTACTAACGATTCTGTCAGCTCGCCACCCCCATTCTCTCTCTCTCTCTATATATATATATATGTGTGTCTGTGTGTGTGTGTATGTATGTTTGTGTACACATAGAGTGCATATATGCATATATATATGAGAAATAAGAGTACACACACACACACACACATATATACATACAAATATAAACATACATACGCATGTAAATCATGTGATCATATATCTGATAAACGGCGTGATGTTGACTACGTTATGTCTCCAAATGGTATT
>NC_068995.1:43699300-43701742 GCF_001194135.2 Octopus bimaculoides | reverse complement strand
GCTAAAATATTAATACCTTCTGTACAAACAACTTACATTTTCGAAATGACATTCACTTTAAAATATTTCAAAATGATTAAAATATTGTGTTCAACAAAAGCGAACGTAAAAACTTTTACTGTAAAAAACACATCGTATTTTTTCGATGTCTAATAGAAAGACGAGAGTTTCTCTTTTCAGGGTTAAATTTAATTTCGAAATATTTTCCCATTATTCCCCTTATCTCTCCACAACCTCCTGTCCGATTCTCGCGAAATTTGTCTTATTCCGTTCGTAATTATATTTCGGGCGATGGAGGGGGGGGGGCTTAATTCATAGTATTTTCCCATTATTTGGCAGTTTGACTGGGTAATGCTGCAAGGGAGCAAGATTCAAGCTGACTTTTAATTATAGACATATATGTATACATATATATATACATACATATATGTATACACATGTCTATATACCCATGCACAGAATTTTGTCAGTGAACAGGTCGCGGTCTCAAAGCGACGAAAATATTTTGACAAATTAAATTTAAATGTTGAAGTGAATCTAACGGATTTTGTGTGTTATTTTAAATAGCTTATAAACACTTTCTACGCTGCAATTGTGTATATATATATATATATATGAAAATTTAAAAGTTTAAAAATCTTATATATATATATATATATATATATATATGTGCATATACACACTCACACACACACACGCATATATATATATGTATGTATATTGTGAGAATTTACAGAAAGACGAAGACGGGTGTGTAAACAACAAACAGATGTATGAGTTTAACGCTCGGGAAGTGAGAAAGTGTTTTATGTTTCGAGCCTATGCTCTACGACAGAAAGGAACACAGAAATAAACAGGGCGAGAAAATAGAAAGGGTTTAGTGGCTAACGATCTATCATGGCGAATACCGACAGAGGGGTTACACAGTAGAGCTAAGAAGAAGGGGAGATAATTAAAAATAGTGGTGATCCCAAAACGAAGGACCACGTGCGTGTGTATGTGAGAGCATGCATGTGCGTGTGGATGGGGGCTGTTGACTTGACGTGTGCGCGTGTGCATGTGTAGGTGTGTGGATGATGGCGTGGGAGCTGGGAAGTGGTCAGTGCTTGTGTGTACGGGATGGTGTGATGTGGTGCAGTGGTGTATGTTGTGGTAAGATGTGGTGTGGATGTGTGTGGTGTGGGTGTGTGTGGCGTGGGTGTGGTGGTGTTGAGGTGTGGGGGAGGTGAGAGTGGGCAAAGCAAGTGTGGGTGTGGGTTGGGGTCAGGGTGGGGATAGGGATGGAGTGTGTGGGAGTGGGATGTAAGGGATGGGGTGGGGTGGATGGTATGTTTCGGGGTGATGGGTTTGGAATGTGTAGTGGAGGATAATGAGGGAGTGGGTGACGATGAAGGGAGAGGGTGTGGAAGGGAGATAGTAGGTAGGAGTGAAGAGCGGAAGTAGGTGTCATAGCAAGAGAGGAGAAGTGGGTGTGAGGAAGTGGGTGTAAGAGGAAGAGAGGAGAGATGAGGAGGCTTAAATACAGAGGGGAGGAGGTCTGAGCCCATATGGCGCAAAGGAGCGAAGAGTGAAGATCAATCGCTGTACACGGCGAAGAATGGAGTCCGGATAGCCCCTGTGCAAGGACAATCCGAACACAGACAGGTGTTGTAAAGAATGACCGGCAGAGTGGAAATGGCGCGATACCGGGTGTCGTTGCTGAGTCTGATGTCTCGGTGTTACGCGAACCGGTCAGCCAAGCGGCGTCCCGTTTGACCGATGTATAGAGAAGGACAGAGAGAGAGAGTAGGAAATGCAGCAGATGACGTTGCAAGAAGTGCAGGTGAAGGAGTTAGTGATATCATAGGGCCGATGATGGGTGCCTATGAGGAGGTGGTGTTGGAGAGGTAAAGGCAAGTGCAGCAGCGTGGGCGGGAGCAGGGGAACGAGCCAGGCTGGGAGGCTGCGTTAAGGAAACAGTTGTGGACTAAAAGGTCTCGTAGGTTGTGGGCTCATTTGAAGGAGGGGAGGGCTCGGTTAGGGAAGATGTGTGAAGTGGAGTGGTCGGACTGGAGTCGCTGGAAGGCTCGAATAATGGTGCGTTGGAGAGATAGGGTGGTGGGGTGGTAGGTGAGGGGAAATATAATGTAAGAATATGTGTATATATTTATGTATCTATATATCTATCTGTGTACCTTTACATAGAAACACACACGCATACACATACTCACATACACACACCAACATACACGCGTATATACAAGCTTTGAAATCATGGATGCCTGTATGCGTCAGCTTTTGATGTGAAATCACAAGCGTCTTCATTCACCACGAACCTGTCATAAATTATTTAGTGTCATCGATTCCACCAAATAACAAATGCCATATATAAAAGATGTTTCACGTTTCTCTCTCTCACTCATATGGAATTATTTATATATATATATATATATATATATATAT
>NC_068995.1:43698421-43698966 GCF_001194135.2 Octopus bimaculoides | reverse complement strand
ATATCATATGTACAAAATATATGTATAATGCGAGAAAAGAACATAGGTTTGAACTTTGTGTTTAATACCAAGATTACTTTCATTATTAATGTGTCCTATGTGTTACGTCATAAATTTCTTCAGACGTAGGACGCCATGTGATCACGCAGCGGTGCGAGTTTAATGTGATTAACCGTAGGAGACGAACCTGAACAATAAAATATTAAGCACTGAACGCATCCGTTCCGACTATACCTATCTATCTATCTATCTATCTATCTATCTATCTATCTATCTATCTATCTATCTATCTATCTTTCTATCTATCTATCTATCCATCTAGTATATTATTATATACCCTCATCCCTACATCCCCACACTACACATCACCACACCACCACACCACATCACACCACCCACAGCACTTTACACACACTAGCAATGACCATTTCCGGCACCCACACCACACACCTTCGCCTGCACACCTACCCATTACAGACGCACACACTATAAAGATAAATACACAGCTCCGTGTATATATATATGTATATTTATACACACACACA
>NC_068995.1:43696689-43697451 GCF_001194135.2 Octopus bimaculoides | reverse complement strand
ATATAAACACTCCCCTTCTTGCCATATACATGTATATGTATATATATATTTGTATGCATATTACGAGGGAAAGATACATTGAAGGATAGTCATTGTGATGTAGCCGACCATTATATAAAACTCAAAGCTTCTTTTTAAGAGGGTATCCTTATTTATGTTCTATACGTATTTCTAAAAGAATTTTCAAGTATGGGAAAAGTACCAACACCAGAGAAAGAACAAAAAGAAATAGGAAAAAAAAAAAAAAGATTTCCCTGCGTAACCCTCTTGGAGTAAGCGTATATCCATTTAAAGTACCATAATAGAAACTTGCCGTTGGTTTAATGTTACTACATACTGACATCATTCCTGTTGAAGTTTTTCACACTGGCTAGTCACTGAAAAATTCTGCAATGCAAAAATTGAACATTTTTTTTTCATTTTATTTATCTCCTTAAATTAATTTATATATTTCTACTGCGAAATCTATTTTAGTTCTCACGCTTTGATGTTTACTTCCTTTTCTCGTGCCAGCATGTATGAGAAAGTTCTCGAAAAACATTTGACATTTAGATATATTTTTCTTGGAACAAGTGTTAGTAGAGGCAAATATCTTTCAAGCTTTGCTTTACAAATATTCTCCGACATGATTTCTACATAAACATTAGCTGCATTAAACCTGAACTTGTGATGCCTAACACAATTCGATAGCATGAAAGATTTCATACAGAACACCTAATGAGAAACACACATACACACACACACAAAATAAATAAATAAATA
>NC_068995.1:43696264-43696679 GCF_001194135.2 Octopus bimaculoides | reverse complement strand
ATATATATATACATAGGTACACATATGTGTGCATGTGTGAGTGTGAAATTTTGTATGTGTGCGACACCCTTCAGCAATAGCTTTATTTTCTCGCATGTGTAGATATTTCATGGATCCAAAAATTGACATCGAACAGAGAACATGGAGATGTTTTGACTGAAACTGTATGACTGACAACAAAAAAAAAAGAAAGTACAAAGAAAACACACAGACACACGCACAGACGCAGAGACACTGAAAACATGCTCTCGTTCATACATACATACATACATACATACATACATACACGCATACATATACGCATAGACATATATAGGTGGAAGAGGGCAAGAGCTAGTATGGATAGTTGTAATAGGATAACAAATCTGTATATCTGTATATGTATATGCATATATATATATATATATATATATAT
>NC_068995.1:43693941-43695119 GCF_001194135.2 Octopus bimaculoides | reverse complement strand
ATATATATATATATATATATATATATATATATTTAGACGTAAGCATATATGCCTATATAAAAACTTCTCTCTGCAGGGTGTTCGAGCTAATCTGATGACTTTTATATCTTATGTCTTCTTTCTTCAATAAGAGCTTGATGTATTTTTGAACAGTCAACAACGTCAGAAAATATGAAAATAAAAATTACAGCTGCAGTTCAGAAAAAGTTATCATATATCGTGGACTTTGAGCCATCTGAATATAGTAAAACTGTTGCATGTTGATGATTCGTACCAGGTATCAAAACGCCGATATCAGATTACTGCTCAATGAACTGCGAACACTGTGGAGGCTGTAAGACGCAACATGGACAGCTGCAAAGGAGAATACGAAGTTGTGGCCAACTGGAATGGAAATAGTAAATACGTTCAATATCTCCGCACATCGGCACCGTCCCCACATCGTCGAACAAAGCATTAGCTTCAATTCAGATGGCAATAAGAAAATGCCGAAGACTGTGCTGAAACCTTTGCAGGAGAGGATTGCAGCTGGAAATTAGGATTGTTTAAACATTCAAGTGATAGGCTAGAAGTGTTTAAGCAACTAAAGGATAATTAAATCCGAAGGCGCTCCTGGAGATTACCTGCATTCTTTTACATTAGTATATCCTCCACCTTTCTATACCTTCATCTCTCACACCATGCCTTTAAACTGACTTCTCAGCATTCTGAAGAGATCTGCCAATTAAATTGGCAAATCGAAACGATCGTAAATGTAACATTACATAATCTCTACCTAATTGATCAAATTAAAGGCTAACCAGCGCAATCGACCTGCTTCTTCCTGTGTTTGTTTCTCCATTCTCTACATGATTATATATATATATATATATATATATATATACATATTTGTCTGTCTATCTATCTATCTATCTATCTATCTATCTATCTATCTATCTATCTATCTATCTATCTGTCTGTCTGTCTGTCTGTCTGTCCGTCTATCTATCTATCTTTCTATATATGTGTGTATGCGTGTCTGTACTTACATTACTTACATACATAAATACACAAGTCCAAATATCTACGTATCTGAGTGGTTAGCATATGGCTGAGCTTACCACTACAAGCATACACATGCATGCACACACACAGACACACACACACACACACACACACACACACACACACACACACAC
>NC_068995.1:43691972-43693931 GCF_001194135.2 Octopus bimaculoides | reverse complement strand
ACACACACACACACATACATACAGACACACATACATATACACACACAAACACACACATATGTAAATCTATGATATATATAATAAATCTTAATAAAGATAAAAAAATTACATTTTAATTCAATAATATATAGGCATGATAATTAAATACATTTAATTAATACTTGAAATACGTCTTCTAAAGAAGAAAATACATGATAATTTTGATCATAGATGCAAAAAAAAAAAAAATATGTGCAAACGTTTGAACTAATACGAAAATTGTGGCACAAACATACACATAAATGCGTACACACACATTACGAATGTATTTTTTCTTCTAGAAGATACACGCTTTTTTTCTTGCATGGCATAATCTAGAGAATAAATGACCCAAGTTAACATTAAATATCACCCTCACCTGATAATATGAAGGGAGAAATATATCAATTTGTTTTTCTATCCAATAATATATGTATGTAAGGCGGCGAGCTGGCCCAATCGTTAGCACGCCGGGCGAAATACTTAGCAGCATTTCGTTTGTTTTTACATCCTGAGTTCAAATTCCGCACTTGTCGACTTTGCTTTTCATCTTTTCGCAGTCAATAAATTAAGTACCAGTTGTGTACTGGAGTCGATCTAATCGACTGGCCCCCTCACCCAAAATTTCGGGCCTTGTGCCTAGAGTCGAAAACAATATTTAGGGCGGCAGACTGGCAGAATCGTTAGCATGCAGGGCGAAATGCTTAAATTAAGTACCAGTTACGCACCGAGGTCGATGTAATCGACTTAATCCCGTTCTTTGTCTCTGTTTTTCCCCTCTATGTTTAGCGCCCTGTGGCCAATAATGAAATAAATGATGCATGTATGCAAATTAGGGCGGTGAGCTGGCGGAGTCGTTAGCATCGGACAAAAGCTTAGTGACATTTCGTCCGTCTGTACGTTTCGGAGTTCAAATTCCACCGGCTTCATCGTTGCCTTTGAATTTTTCGGGGTCGATAAAATAAGTATAAGTTGAACACTGGGGTTGATGTATTTGACTGAACCCCTTCCTCGTGATTTATGAACTTGTGCCGAAATTTGAAATCAATAATATTTTCTTTTATTCTTTTACTTGTTTCAGTCATTTGACTGCGGCCATGCTGGAGCACCGCATTCAGTCGAACAAATCGGCCCCAGGACTTATTCTTTATAAGCCTAGTATCCAGTCATAAGTCTTTGGTCGGCCTGAGGCTATACTAGAAGATACTTGCCTAAGGTGCCACGCAGTGAGACTGAACTCTGCTCCATGTAGTTGAGAATCAAGCTCCTTACCGTACAGCCACTCCTGCGCCTATGATATATGCAAGATCTTAAAATCTCTAATATATATTAATTGCTAAATAGACAAGGAAATAAAAAAAATAATTCTAACGAAGGGAAAATAAATTGCAACGAAGATAAAAGAGTGAAATTTCGACAAATGTAATAATCAGTGGTGATTGTTATATTACTTCTTTTCTTCCATTATAAGTGATGTCTTACGAAAAGAGAAAAGGGCCCGGAATCAATATCATACATCAAACCGATACTTGATATGAAAATATATCGTATATACATGTATAAAGTGACTCATAACACACATATGCAGATATTGATTAATAGACACACACATACAAACACACGCGCAAACACACACACACACACACGCACACACACACACAGACACATACACACAGAGGCACACACACACACACACACACGTGTATGTTTATTGTCATGAGTCAGAAAAATAAGCGTTCGTATACTTTTCAATATAGTGCTTATCTTACTCAAAGTATGAAGCATTACAGAACTATTACAGCCGACTTAATCATCTGTTTTGCACCAGATATTAGGTAATCGTTGAATCTATCTATCTATCTATCTATCTATCTATCTATCTATCTATCTATCTATCTTGCTCTCTCTATCTCTCTCTCTCTCTCTCTCTCTCTCCCTGTA
>NC_068995.1:43690456-43691870 GCF_001194135.2 Octopus bimaculoides | reverse complement strand
ATATATATATATATATATAATATGATGTGTCTTGAATGGCACAACAATGAACTATAATAACAACAATGGACTATAATAACAGGTGATACGATGAACGGACAGCTTGCTCGTGAAATTAACGTGCAAGTGGCTGAGCACTCCGCACACACGTGTACCCTTAACGTATTTCTCAGGAAGATTCAGCGTGACACAGAGTGCGACTAGGCTGCCCCTTTGAATTACAGGTACTACCCATTTTTGCCAGCTGAATAGACTGGAGCAACGTGAAATAAAGGGTCTTGCTCAAGGACAGAACGCGTCGCTGGGAATTGAAATCACAATCGTGAGTCGAATACCCTAACCACTAAGGTATACATTATAGATTAATCTACCTAATATATGTAAGTATGTATGTATGTATGTATGTATGTATGTATGCATATGTGCGTATAGACACATGTGTACAAATATATAATCGTAAAGTCATATATGAAAAGTCATAATGTACTTAGTATTTAAATCGGTAGCTTCTGGCTTATATTTAATATATATATATATAATTCTAATACAATTAATGGCAAGGCATAATCAAAGAAAAACATATGTGAATTTCTAAGTGATTCTTTTTCTCTGCCCTATAGGAGAATAAATCATAGCTATCATCTTGGACTTGCAGAAGGAAACGCGATATGACACGCGAGCAATGTTGAGTTACAATATCAGTGATAGAAAGAAATTTAGACCTCACTCCGAAAATTTGAATAAAATAAATAAGATGTTCGTTATCCATTCCATCAGTCCGTCCGTCCGTCCGTCCATCTGCCCGTCCGTCCGTCCATCCGTCCATCCATCCATCCAACCATCCATCCATCCACCCATCTATTTTCTTCGGCTACAATTCATGACAGATTTGTGGGGCGAACAGTTTTTCAGGCATGCTCTGCGTAGGCTTCTATCGGAAGCAACCGTTATTAGGATTTCGGCTGGATTCCCAAGCGTGACCAATTGAGGTTAAGGATAGTATCCAACCATCTCGATCTTGAGCCCTCCTAGTTTTTTCTGGTCCTCTAGGTCTTGGCTTGATTTGAAGACTACATTTTTAAAATTCTTTCCTGTGACATTACAATCACGTGTCAGTAACTCCAGAATTGTACCCTCTCATTGTAAAGAAGTACAGCTCACCCAGGAGGGTGTCCCTGACCCCTGAATAAACGCACCCTGTTAAGTAACGTTACTCTAGAGATGTTTCGAAGGACTCCCTCATGAACCGGCAGAATCGTTAGCACGCTAGACGAGATGCTTAGCTGTATGTCGTCCGTCGCTGCGTTCTGAGTTCAAATTCTGCCGAAGTCGACTTAAATTTCGTATTGGGTCATAGAAATATATGTATATACATACATATATACATATATACATATATGTATCTATCTGTATA
>NC_068995.1:43686133-43690059 GCF_001194135.2 Octopus bimaculoides | reverse complement strand
CCCCCCCCCCCCCCACACGCACGCACACACTTACTCACAACAAACTCACACACAAACACAAACACACAAACACTCACATACACACATACACAAACACACAGTCACACACACATACACACACACATACACACACACATACACACACACATATACATACAGATGCCTCGTAACTCTATAAATTATAGTGGAAAATAGATAATTAAAATTCAAATGCTATATTGTGAAATGCGTAATAAAAACATTCATAATATCAATCTACGACAAAAATATCTGTAATAACACAATTTACTATAGCAAGCAGAAATTAGAAAATGATACATGCTTATCTCAAGGGAATATTTAACCACTTATACTGTTTAGCAAATTACGCAAATTTTATTCTTTAATCTTAAGGCATCTAGAATCTATCAGCAATTACATGTGCAACCACTTGTGAACTGTGAGTACTGTTCTTTACATGAAGATATAGTTAGAATTTATTGAATTTTTGCATGTTAATGCTATATTATTCTGCTGGTAATCTTTATATGCAATCTAATGGAATTGCCACGGGTCATACACTTAGTTCAACCTTTGCTAACATCGACATTTGAAATTTAAAGATATAAAAACAAAATTTCAGTTAATCTTTGTATCTAAACACAAATTATATATATGTATATATATATATACATATACATATTAGTGCGTGCCTGTGTGTGTGGATGTGTGTCCAAATATACACATGTATACACTATATATTTACGTTTAAACACACTCTCTCATACACACAGACATATACACACGCACATATATTCGTATGTATTCTTGCATGCTCAAATATAAAGAAAATGGCTGACTTTGATTACGAGACACCGTTTCTAGATATGAAGTATTCATTATCATAATAGAATTTTCACTAGCCTCAGCAGAATTATGAGCATTAATAACTTTACTGAATCTTTAGTTGTTTATATTACTGGGATTTATGAGTCAAGGTCATCATAAGTCTTTTTCTATATCCATTATTACGGAATTATAAGTTATTACTTGATTGCGTCGATGTTGCTGTCAATCAGAAAGACCTCTGTATTTTCCCACCGGGTAAGAAACACAAAATATAAATATTAAACAGGCTGTTATTTTTTAACAACTTGATCATGAATAAATGCCTAATTATCATTTCTTCATATTCTATGTGTTATTTAAATCGGCGATCTGGTAGAATCGCTAGCACTCTCGGCAAAATGGTTAGCGGCATTTCGTCCGTTTTTACATTCTGATTTGAAATTCGCCGGGGTCAGTCTTTCATCCTTTTGTACCAGTTTATCCTTGTTTATGTTTCGCTGCAGTTGTTCTTGCTATTATTCCCTCTCTAGATCAATTATAATTGGCCAAACATATGTAACCTTATTATTTCGCTGGATAGTAAGCTGTGATTTGAGCAGAACAAACGACAAACCTATCATGCCAGAGCCTGGCATGATAGAAGTTATCCAAGTTCCTGGTAAACATTCTCGAAGATCTGGCTGTGTCTGTGTTTTCACTCATTGTTTACATGAATGAATACATACCAAGTACTGCGGATAATTATCGTTTTTTCTTTAGACGTCAGTTGAAGATAACATGTACTAATTGCCATTACAAATATGAGTGCATGATAATAACTCGCCTTCACTAAACCAATTCGTAATTGGTTAAATGGTGACCTTCGCATTTTTGCGTGACGAAGATTTTTTCTCTATCTAAATATTGTAATAAAATTGCTGCAACGTTTGAAAAATAGCAATGAAATGAGGGGACGAGGAAAAACAAATAAATAATATTGATATATGAAAAGAGACTGAAAATATGAGAAGAGGGACAAACAGGAAATAAAATTCGAAGAGATTGGAAAAGATAGAAAAGTTGAAATAATCCTTTCAACTAATGGCAAAAGGCCCGATATTTTGGGTAAGGAGACCAGTCGGTTACATCGACCCCGGTGCGTAGCTGGTACTAAATATATCGACCCTGAAAGGATGAAAGTCAAAGTCGACCTCAACGGCATTTGAACTCAGAATGTGATGACAGACGAAATATGACTAAGTATTTCGTCCGCCGTGCTAACGATTCTGCCAGCTCACCGCCTTGGTAAAGTTAAAATAATGGGAATGGACAGAGAAATATCAATATCGGATGACAACATTTTTATGACACAGGAGAGATTATTGAATGAGAAAGATACAAATAATCATTTCGACAATGAATAACAAAATTATAATAATATTAATGTTTTCAAATTTTGGCGTAATCCCAGCAATGTTAATGGAAGAGGGTAAACTGATTACGTCGACCTTAGTACAATAATCGATCTCGACAGAATTTGAATTCGAAACGCAAAGACGGACGCAATGCCGTTAAACATTTTGTCCGGTGTGCTAACAATTCTGCCAGGCTCGCCGTGTTATTATTATTATTATTATTATTATTATTATTATTATTATTATTATTATTATTATTATTATTATTACTTTCTAAAAATTCTGCTTGATCGTACGTTACTTAGCCCGTCAGTAACGCTTTCGCGTGCTTAGTTGAAGGGAAAGGCGAAGTGTGAGAGAAAAAGAGGGAGAAAGAATAGCGGTAGAGAGAAAACGACGCAGTGAGAAAAAGTGGGAGAGAAAAACGTGAGGCACATGGAACGTAATTGTAACGGTTTCACATAGTTAGTTGAAGGGAAACAGAGAACAAGAGGGAGAAAGAAAATGACGGAGAAAGCAGAGGACAGAGAGAGAAAAGGCGAGGAGAAAAGCATCCATGACGTGAGGTAGTGGTAACGTGGTTAAAGAAGTTGGTTGGTAGAATATAGAGAAGATATAGCGAAGAAGAGTTAGAAATATAATCCAAGCAGAGCTATGATGTTCTGATAGTGAGGTTATAAAAAGGCACGGAGAGAGAGAAAGAGAGAGAGAGAGAGAGAGAGAGAGAGAGAGAGAGAGTGGTGAGGGAGAAAGAGGGGAACAGTTGAAGCTGGTGGTAGTGGTGGTGGATGTGGTGGTAGTTTGGGCGTAGGGATTAAGTCGATTACATCAACCCCCAGTGTTTCACTGGTACTTATTTCATCGACCCCGAACGGATGATAGTCAAAGTTGAACCTCGGCGAAATTTGAACTCACAACGTTGCGACAGGCGAAATACCGCTAAAACATTTCCTCCAACAAGATAACGATTCTTCCAGCTCGCCGCCTTCAATAACAACAACAACAACAACATTAATCGATAATGACTGAGCAATAAATAGTGAAATTGTACTGGACCAACGTGTACTCAACAACCGAATTTCTGCAGAATTATTTGAAAATAAACTCAACACATTGTAATCGTCTATGTACAAAATTTAAGTGTCAAATATCACCCTTCAATGGCTGAAAATATTTTCCTGATCTATTAAATTGCTCATCAAGCATCGGTCATTTCTTACAACTAGCTATAAGTGCGTGTATGCATTGTTGAGAGTGTGTTTGTGTATGTGTGTGTGTGTGTGTGTTAGCCTATATGTATACGTGTGTCTTTATGTGTGTATGTATATAAAGATGTATGAACATTTTTACCAACACCGTTTGAAAGCCAAGACGGAGAATTTCAGAGAGAAATCTCATGATTGGATCGGATCTGAAATTCTAATGTGCAAGAGAGAAACTATTTATTCAAATACGCTCGTTAATGGAAATCTTACTATAGCATTCTAAAACAGACGAGGACAGGTGTTAGGTGGGGTGGCAATAGAAGTCGGTCAGAAATTTATCGTTCTTTGACCTCTTACATTGGATGGCTAAACTCATATCTTATCTCATGACTTTTCATGGAAGTAGATTTACCACACACATAGACACACACACACACACACACACACACACACACACACACACACACACACATATGTATATGTATATATATACGTATAT
>NC_068995.1:43683562-43685860 GCF_001194135.2 Octopus bimaculoides | reverse complement strand
TACATGAATATACATATATATGTATGTATGTGTGTATGTGCATGTGTATATGTATCTATGAGCACATGCTATGTAACACTGCTGTAAAGTGATATATGGAAACTCTTGTGCATATATATCAAATTGACTGAATGGACGTAACATATACTTAAGGAATTGCAGGATGGATAGAGACGTAGCGAAACTATCCAATGATTCATTACACAACCGGAAAAGATGGTACTGGACGCAACATATATTACCATTAGACCGATATATACGAGGGGTTGCTGAAAAGTTCCTGGTTTTTGTGTAAAAGAAAATACTGGAGAATTAGTTAATTATGATTTTATTCAACACATTCTCCTCTCAGATTAAAAGATTTGTTGCAGCAGTCGTTTATTTTTTGTAAGCACTGAAATGAACTCGGAAGGCTGGGCCTCCAGCCAGGCTTTTCGCAACACCCTTAAAGCCAGGAACCTTTCAGCACTCGCTCATTTTATCCTGCGCGCCGTCTTACATCCTCCTATTATTGGTTTCTAAGTTTGGCACTCGGCCAGTAATTTGGGGGAAATGGGTTGGGGACTAGTCGACTACATTGACTCCAGTGTCCAACTGGTATTTATTCCGAAAAGATGAAAAGCAAAATCGACCTCGGTGAAACTTGAACGTAGAGCATGAAGAGAGGCGAAACGCTGCTGAATATTTTTCTTTGCCAGATTGCCACCTTATACCCCCCCGCCCATATAGTGGTTTGAAATTTTGGCACAAGGCCAGCAGTTTTCAGGCAGGGGTAAGCCGTTTGAATCTATCCCATTCCTCAAGTGGCACTTATTTTATCGACGGTGAATGGACGAAAAGCATGTTCGATCTCAGCGGGATTTGAAGGTAAAAGGTGAAAAGGGGCGAAATACTACTGAGCATCTTGCCCGATATGCTAGCGATTCTGCCAGCTCGCGACCTTAAATCCTCCTACTATTGAACGCAAAACTAAAATAGTTATTACTGAGGCTTTGTTAATGATAGTACAAATCCGCTACATATGGTCCATCGATATCCCAGTGATGGACAAGCTGTGTTGGTTTAAGTCCGCAAGACATAGCAGTTCTGTCATGTACCAGATAGATTATGTACCAGATTTAAAATAAGCAATGGGGTTGATTTGCTCAACTGACCACACAAAACGGTGCTCCAGCATGACTGCACTGGATTGATTAAAATAAGTAAATGAGTACAAACTGCTAGAGTACATAATTTAAATGTTATTACTTCATACTTGACGGTTCATGTAATCGGGCGTAATATCAGACGTTGTTAGACATCGCTGGTCACAATGCGCTTTGCATAGTTTTACCTTTCGTACGATGCCGACCCGGTAGCTAAGCAAGCAGGCCAACATTATCCACTGATCGAAAGGCTAATTCTTCGCAGGGTTGCTATTTAGAGCTGAGTAAGACTGGAACAACGGAAAATGAATGTTTTGGTCAAGAAAACAACGCGCCGCTCGGCCCGGAAATCGAATTCAGGATGTCACAATCGTGAGTCCAACACCCTGTGCTCAAAGTCACGTGCCTTTACATAATGGTTCATGTGATGTCTAAAATGTCTGACAGGCATCTTCTAGAATATAATTACTTTTGTCTCAACGTACCGGCTGAGATCAATTCAGTTGCCAAGAAAACATGTAAAGCACACAAATACCTATTTGATGTTCTAAAATTAAATACAATGTTTTATATTTTTACATCACACTTGTATGTTCTTCAATTACAATATGAGATATGAACTTATGATAATATGAAATACAAAGATCGTAGCGTAAAAAGTTTTACGTATAGGAAAATAGAGAATCTTAGGACGAAAAAAAAAACAAAAAAACTGCAGCGATAGCAATGTTGATCAGGTGGGAGGCATTAAATACATACATACGTACATACATATATACATGTGTGTTTGTGTGAGTATGTGTGTGTGTACGTGTGGGTGTATGTGTGTGTAAGTGTATATTTGTGTGTGTATGTGCATATACATGCTTATTGTAAATTTACTTTTACTTACAGGAGATCTATAATATAGAGGAAGCAAAAAAAAAAATTACTGCTGAAAATAAGCGAAACAAATGCCAAAACACACACACACACACACACACACACACACACACACACGCACGCACACACACACACACACACAATTAACAGAGTAATTTAGGTGGTGCTGAAAGAAAATAAATACATCAAATGGAGAAAAAACATGAATGTATGTATGTGTCTATCTATCGATTATCTAATTACATAATCATCTCTATATGTGTGTATATAT
>NC_068995.1:43682326-43682805 GCF_001194135.2 Octopus bimaculoides | reverse complement strand
ATATATATATATATATATATACATATATATATATATACTCATGAACACACATACACATACACAGAGTCTCTCACCGGTTAAAATTTATGAAGAACTATGTTTGTTGTTGCAGCGCCGTCCATAAATAGATACACACGAAATTCAAAGGGAGAGATAAAAAACAAGAACAACTTAACGATATATTGTCTTGCCTCTCGCTATTGCCGTGTGTATTTATAGCTTATTTACGTTAGTTTTCCAAGATATACTGAGTGGAGGTAGACAATAACACTGAGTTCCTACTTGTAAGGAATCAATCACTTATAGATAGCAGCAGATTTCAGGCAAGTACACACACACTTGCCTATACACTTGGATATACTTGGATACGCTAAGTCATGTATGCGTATATTGTATGTTGTAGCAAACTCGCTGCCAGTGGCACAAAGTATGATTGAATACACGCGCTCATGAATACACACAAAGGCATATATATATAT
>NC_068995.1:43671703-43680618 GCF_001194135.2 Octopus bimaculoides | reverse complement strand
AGTCTCTCTAAAGGAGACTACGGCAGCGGTACTGGAAATTAATAGTTATCGCCAAGCCAACATGGCAGTCCCAAAATTAGGACGAAAGCTGCCGTGAATTAGCTCCAAGAAGCCATCGCCTCTAGCTAGCTATGTGACACACGAAACCTGTGTCCTTTATAACCTTCGAACAGGGGAGGTCAGCAGTGTCCCCCTGCTGGTTTGGCATCTGCAGACTAGACTAGTTTCAGGGTGTTGCCCCTTGTCAATGCAGAGTAGCCAAGCCTTAGCCAGGCGGCGCTGCTGACTATCTGCTCGAAGGTTATTTATCTAATATATATACACATACATATATTAATGTATGTCTGCAAAGTATGATTTAATACACGTGCTCTTATATAATATACTAGTAGTATAGCCCGGCTTTGCCCGGGATTAAGTTGGGATTATTAAGCTAATCAAGTTCTTTATTTCAAACCAAACTAAGTAACATGACGTCAAATTTGGGCAGAATCAGTGTTGCAACTGGACCGCATGGGTTGGGAGTTTGATCGGCAGAGGTGATCAGGTTACACATGCCATCCCTTTGAAAACACCACCGCCATCATCTAACCCCTCTTTGCTCATGGGTTAGTATCACGCTGATTCTCCCTGTGAACTATTTTAAGTGTATGCATGTCTGTAGAGCGTTCAGCCACTTGCATGACAACGCTGTTCCGTTGATTGCATCAAGTAGAACCCTCATCGTCAGAACTGACAGCTTGTCAGCTTCTTTTTTTTTTTTTACAGTTCTATCAAATCTTCCTTTGTTTGAGGTGATATTAGGAACTCTTCTATTAATATTGCTAAGAATTTTCTTGAAGTTGCAGGGGAAAACAGTTGCTTATTTTATTTTCTGTGTATCTTCTTTTTGCATGTTTCGAAATTCATAGTGACATCTAGGAAGTAGACTGTTATGTTAGCACTGAGAATGATGTTACGTTATCGTTTATTTTCAAAATACTTAATCGGGGTTTCACTTATTTTATCTGGGTTTTATTGTTTTAAGCTGTGAGAAATTGCTAGGCCATTATTTCTCCACCAAATCATAAATCTAGATTTAAGTTAATCTAATATGAATAATCCAATTAGATCCCAGCATGAGATCTGCCCAAGAAGCCCATCATAACTCCAAATTTATCATTAGTATCTTTCCCTCATGCAGGGTTCTTGATAAAAATCTGTGACAACAAGGGATACCTGATAATATCAACATTGATACCGTTAACATCATAATTTTTTATTCCAGTTTTTCATTGAAGTATGGTCTAAAAAAATGGTCTGTAGAGTTGTCGTATATGCAGTATAACATAATACTAAGTGAACCGTGGATGCTGAAGCAAATATTTCACTATGATTTCTTGTCTTTCACATATCTTGGTAGGCACGCAAGCAAGTACATACATCTGTTCAAAAACATGAATATAGACTTACCTGAAATAAAATTGAGCCAGAGGAAATAAGCCCAAGCCTATATAATTTTATACATTCTCAAAGAATATATGTTATTGCGGTCTTTCAGGCAACTACACGCAAAGATATACTAGCACACGTACTCATATTGGCTGGTTCAAACATATACCGAAGCTGTTAAATCTATACCTACAATGACTTCACCATACGTCTAAGGTGTTAAGTGAAAAATAAAACATTTTCTAGAGTTGACAGGAGAGCTGAATTTGCATCGATACCTAAACGCAACGTTTCTAAATTAGTTAACAGCTCGCTAATTTTACGCTATTATTGTAATCTAGTAAAGTTTTAAGTTCTCTTTAAGTCCAATAGCTACGTTTGTTAATTTTCCCTTGCTCATTCGTAGCAAGATATAATGGCCCGTATATAGTGTTCTGTGATGCTGCTCGTATGGTCTTTAAGGGTTAAATGTGTTTCACTTTTGTCTAAGCCGCACAGCATAAATAGTATAAAATATACTATTTATTTCACCATTTCATATAACTTCGAATGTAATATTTCAGCATAAGTTATATTTAGATATTTCTTTGTTAATACGCCAAGTAATATTTTCACACAGATTTATATTACCAAATTAATATAATTGTAATACAATAATCTAAATTTCGAGAAAATTTTGAAATCATTTCATAAAAATACTAATAGTACTGTTAAAAGTTGAACAATATTCGGATATTTTACGAGACGTTATCACGTTGAATATGGTGTTTCGTGTTTGGAAACTTTATATTTTGAATAAATCGCTACTTGCGCAAGAGATGAATATAATATATATAGAGAGAAGACCACCACGAAATACTGGCAACAAATGAGATCGCTTTGCTGTCTCAAATTCTATATTTATCTTTCTGCTATCTCATCTATCATTTATTCTGTTCTTTTTTTTTACTCTTTCCTACTCTGTCTGCCCACTTCTTACGTTTTAATTTAAGAGACTTTCATAAAAAGCCAGCATACATAGCATCAATGCCTGTCTCCAAATATTCCATTTTGTTATTAAAATATTTGAATCAAGGAGGCTACGGACAACTTCAAATAATATTTTCTGTGTTGCACTTGACATATATCAGCCATCAGGACAGTATCTGTGTGTGTGTGCGCGTGTGTGTCTGCTAATAGAAACATTCACTCATATATCGCCACAGTTACCATCAGTAATTTTAAAATATCATGCCGCTAAGTGTTCAATCTCGGAAGAAGCCCATATGTGCTTTGGTTATTCTAAGATCTTCAGTCCTTTTTTACTGTACGTTTCAGAGATGTTGACTAATAAGATTGAAATACATTCAAAGTTGTTGTACCTTATTACTAAAACTCACATTTGCTCTCCACTATATCCTATAATTAATTCATTTGTATTAATTAATATTTCGAGGTCGGCACCAATGCCTCTTAATACAAGAATTAGCCATTATCAGTCAGTTACATAATGACTGAACTAATTACTAATGTCACAACATTATTTCAGTTCTTTGTAAAATCTCATCGATGTATTTGTGCTGCTATTACTTTAGAAATGATATAAATATCATAAATGCCGAACATCCCCAAATAAACGTAAACTCTCATTCTCCTTAGTTTTGTCGCCAAACACAGAGAAACGCCAATGTAAAATACATCGTTTCAGCATTTCTAAAATAATATAATCGATCATAGCAAACAACTATCTGTTGTTCTCAAGATATGCGCTGCAAATGTAAATCTGGTTCTTACATAAACATTTCAGTTTTGATATTTCTAGTTTCATAAACTATCCATGAAACATGACATTTAGGACCTAAAACGAAGCTGTTTCCTGCGTTTCCAAAGCGTTAAACGTACTAGAAAATCTAAGAAACACCTTCTTTATCCTTTGGAGTGTTTTCTCCTAAACTGGCCATCTGTCCATTGTCATTAAAATCTTAGAGAATCTTGTAGAATCTCCAATAATAATGTTCTTCTGATCTATACACGCGTGATACTTTATCCTTAACAATATTTCCGAAAGCTTTATTTGCATCCATATTATTTCGAACAGGTGACACGAAACTGTGTTCTTAATGTTCAGCTCAGAAAAGTGTATAAGACACAGTTTGTTGTATTCTTAACAAATCTCCACCAATGTCAATACTGCAACAAGGTTTCTTTGAAAAATACTCCAAGGCAAATTGCCTAAATTGTTAAAGAATCAATCTATTATTGCACCCCTCCTCCAAATTAGTATCATACAGACTAGATATTTTTGTGTCGGATAATTTGCCGGCCCTGTACAGGACTCATATAAAACTCAATATCAGTTTTCAAGTATATGCGACAGTATTGTCACAAGAAATATTCAACCCTCCATCCTCAAAATCTCAATTAGTTTACGTATTCGAAATCAAAGTTTAATAAAAGCAAGAGAATGTTACTTAAATGAATTCCTAAAATTTTTCGAGGTTAATTTTTTCTCATATGTTCTTAAATGTTTCAACCACATTTTCGTTATTGATGTAGGGTGAAAGAAGGCGCTATACCATGACCATAACAGCCGCTCCGAGATTGGTGTGTTCGGTACAGTTTATCGTTTGAATGTTGAATATTTTGTACGACTCACGATCCTAGTGTTGTGCGTTCAATTTCTGGACCAGACGATGCGTTGAATTCTTGAGGAAGGCACTTTAAATCCCCCTTGATCTAATCTATTCAAGTGAAAATTCATATATTTTAGACGAAAGTGGATAATAAGGTGAATACAAAAGGGACAAAAAGAGAAGAGCAGCGATGTAGTTGCAGCGGAACAGGAAGTCAATAGCCGATGGACAGTACTTTACACATACACATGCACACGCATATACGCACGCGCACACACACGTGCACACACGCACGCCCACACACATAGAAGCGTATGCCAGAGATTATGGCATTCGGCTCACCACCATGATGTAGTGGCCTTCATTTCTGGACCAGACGGCATCTTGTGTCCCTGTCCGTGGTACTTGATTTCACGTCGTTGCCCTGTACTCAGCTGAAAATAAGAAACCACCGATGCTGATGCACCTCTCATTTCCTCCAGCTGTGATATATTTGATGTCTATTTGTGCTTGCGTCTATCTAGGCACCTAAATCAGAGATAGCATGGTGCATGTTACGAAGGATAATCTTTCACGGATGGGCGCTGGTTGTTACAAATCAGTGAGTCTCGACGATTGAGTCAAACTAAACCGAAACCCATCCCAGAACGAGTGTGTATTAATGAAACACCGCATCCGACCTATATATATAGAGATAAACATGGAACTGGGTCAACATCGTTACCACTCACTGACAGATTTCAGAACTTCGACCACTGGGCAAAAACAAATTCTTTACAATATTTCTTCTAAGCAAGACTAATGTAGTTAAACAAGTTGACAGCAAACAAGGCCAAGACTTACAAGATTTAAACACACGGATACATTACTAAATATAGTCAGCCAAGTTAATACTCTCTTTGTTTTCTCGCCACTACAGCTAAGACTCTTAAAACTAACAATGTAAACGTTGAACAATTTCATTCTCACACAGCTTCAATACGATTAAATTTAGTTAGCAAATACAATGTCTGCACAGAGATGAGACTTGCTCCTGGTGTATAAATGGGATTTAATTTGCTTCGTTCTGACAGGGTTGAAATATAAATTCAATTTCAGGCTACATTTGAATACATATGTTAGAGCCGCGGGAACTAACACGCCAACATAGTTACCTTAAATCTACATAAATACTGTAATGCTATTACGATATAGTTTCAAATCATAGTAGAACTCAGGAATTTAATTCTCTTCACTTGCCATCAAGATTTTTTGTATATAATGCCGACACATTACAGAATCATGCACACACAAATCGATAGACACATACAAACACACAGAAAGTTACACATGCACGCGGTCATCGTTCATAAACAAATGCACATAAATATATATAGATATATATCTGCATATCTGCCTGTCTGTCTGTCTCTGTCTCTCTCTATATATAAGCATATATCTATCTATCTATCTATCTATCTATCTATATATATATATATATATATATATATATATATATATATATATATATATGTATATAAACTTATATAGGTATATGTACATAATACATGCACAAACACGCACATACATGTAAATCATATAAATACATGTGTGTGTGTGTGTGTGTACATATCTATAAACTTTATCGAAAGTAAATTTAATAATCTAAGACAAATCTTCCTTCACTTTCATTCAGCTTATATTTTTTTCCCCTTTTCAGTTTTCTTATTCTTCTGAATAGAAAATCGATCAACAATATTTATAATAATTTTTTCTCATTTTGTTTTTGTCTACGTTTTATCTCTTTTATTTCTTCCAACTAAATATTCTCAGTGACATTGTTTTGCTGTTTTCGATCTATTATATATGGCGTCTGTATTCTTAACTATGTTGTGTATCTCTTCTCTTTTATCTTCCAATATTCTCACAGTACATGCTCAGTATCTTTCTTTAAATATAGTTTGTGTCTTCTTCACGCCCCATTTCTATTTCTCGTAGCCCTCTTTCTATCTCTTATAGACATCAGCTCCATGTCACAAGTCTTCAAGCTATCTCCTTCTGTCTCTATTCTAACCTTATATTCTGTCATTCTTATCTACTTGCTATACCTATTTTCACCAACAGTTCATTATATATTATATCAACTCACTGACACTGGTTTCATTTTTCTCTCCAATGCGACTATAATCTGCCTGTGTGTGTCTAATCTCTGTCTCTTTTCCAGTTGAGAGTAGTTATAAGAGTTGAAATTGAAGTTAATCCTGAGTCAGCTGTCATTGATCAAATCTATGATCAAATTTGTTCCAGTCCTACCAGTATGCATTCAAAACTACATAATCCTTTTGACCTAAGGGTGGGCACATTAATTCCTTAAGATGGTAGGGCATGATTTGAAGTAGTTTTGGTTGTTATTTCTAACATGTTTAGTGTCTGCTTATGAGCTCAATTGTTGGATCACAATCGAACTAATTTTGTATTGATGATGTTCTCTTCAGATGTAGAAAGGTAAAGATCCAATTCGGTCATGAAAGATCATGTGATTGCACCTAGAAAGCTCCCCTCCGAGGCACAAGTCCGGGCAAAGTTGTTTATGGAAGACCAACAGTCGCCCACGAATACCAGCTTCTCCTCTCTCCACGTTACCGATATCATCCAAGGGAAAGTTAATGTCGATACAGCTTGGTACCAGTGACGTTACAGCACATTTCTATAGCTGAGTTAACTGGAGCAATGTAAAATAGAGTGCATTGCTGAATGAGACAACATACAGTCCGGCCTGGGAATCGAACTCACTATCTCTAAAAACGGAGCGATGCGCCTTCACTTCAGATGTAAGATATGCAATTTTAAATGAATAAACAATGATCAAAAGATATAGAAGAGATGAGAGGATGTGTCATTGCTGAATGTTGTAGTACAAATCAGTCCAGATAAGTGGTAGTTTAGTTTGACCATCGAATCTATGTCACTGTACATTTGTTACAATGTAGCTTCTGAAAGCGGGATCGGATGAAGCTGGTAGAAAGGCAGCGGCTGCCACTAACGATGTAAGTGAGAGCGACACGCTTTAGGCACATCAAATTGATCTGAGTCACACGGAAGACAGAGCTAGAGCTGATCCGTTCTATACTGCATCACAAGTGGAAGTTGTCATATCTGTGTGGATTGATCATCCGTGGTTTGTACAAGTTTGTGCATCTCCGTCTGGAGTACCGCTGACAAATCTGAATTTCTTGCCGAGAAACTTTACCGAATCCTTTAAGTTTTTTCGAGAAGTGAAGGCCTCAGGTCGTGCATCACGATCATTTGTTCGGGTTTGTCCATAACAGCATCACTGCCCTTCTGTTCATTTTTTTTCACATTTAATACTTCTACTCTACTGACAGTTGTCATAAGCACTGGCCTAGATATCGGGAAAGACATTTAAATTATAAGAATAAAGTTCATTGGACAGATCATCCCATCCGGGGTATTTTTTGCCATCGCACAGTCGCTTTATACGTGCGTTATCTTATCTACTTAAATATGTTCTTTGTTTCGTTTTATGTCGGATGTCTGCGTCATTGGCTGAGAGTCAACGTCGTCCACTTTCCGTACATTACTTCAGCAAAGTGTCATTGAAAAATTGAATCAATGCGACCCGCTAAATATTGAGACGCGTTTTTGTTTCAACGGTGTATCGCTACCATTGTCTTCCATAAGATGGTGTTTATTACATTGTCTGCGGGATCACGTGTCTCAAAAGGAACAGGCTAGCCTCCGTTGTATCACACTGAGGAATTACTCCAGGATTAACCCGAGACACATTGTGTGATAATTTGTCTGTCTCAATTCCCACCCCAATCGATTAACCAGCTCCTACTTGAAGCTGCTGTTCTATATAGACTCATCTTGGCTCTAAAATTTGTTTTATTGGGACACGTCACTTGTTATTCACCATTGCATTCGTCAGTTTCGTTTAACAAATTTGCTAATCTGGTTTTTGAAATCTATTTCTATTGGGTTAATTGCATTTTGTTTCTAGTATCCAGGGCTCTGTTTATATGTCTTGTACAAGTTGATCTACTAATTTGTGCGCCTGTGCAGCCTGCTACACGAAACAATGAATAACAGATATCATTTATGCCGGTTAAAGCCAATGAAATCTCAACGCACGATCCAGATATCCCTAGTGGTTTATCGAAATCCTTATTCGTGTGATGTAGGAAATACATAGATTACACTTTTAAAATTTTGGACACATTGAACAAATAATATTCATTGGGAAGCTTTTAGATAATATTGAAATCTAGTTTTACAACCAGTGTTATGACGTAGACGTTTACCAGTTTGAAAACATTACCAGATTTATTGTTGTTCAAGTCTAAGTTCATCTACCTGGTATCTGAGTCGATTAAAGAAATTGTGATAAACAGACGGCCAGTTACATTTCAGATTAACACTTTCAGACCGCACATTCTAGGTCGAGCGAAAGACGTGAAAACCTCTTAACAAAGCAAGATATTTCGCCTGGTAAAATCCGGCTCCCATCAATAGCTACCATGATTAGATTTAGTAGTTAAAGATGGTTCAGCAGTTACATCTGTTTCCACATCGACCCCATATCACGTACGAAAAGAAAATGCGTATGGATATCTGTGGTTGTGGTCATGATGAGGGTAGCATGACGGGAGTAGAGACGAAGACGAAGACGACGACGACGACGATGACGACGATGATGGTGATATTTTTATATAGTTTATGCTGGAGTGCATACACTGTGTTGATGCCAGCTTTGACAACCTAACAATAAATGGGATTTCATTTGTAAAATGCACTACTCCATCCATTAATAGACGTACACATATATACATATACACATACGTATATATATATATATATATATATATATAT
>NC_068995.1:43668698-43671646 GCF_001194135.2 Octopus bimaculoides | reverse complement strand
TGTGTGTGTGTGTGTGTGTGTGTGTGTGTGTGTGTGTTTATGCCACCCCACCGCACACGTTAACTAGTTTGCTTAGTATACTATTCAATGATTTATTTATTTAATCTTGACATTTTTAACGTACTAAGTGAGGAAAACGATAGCTGAGTGATGATTTACAATACATAATTTATCACTCTTCAGTGATTTTTGATCAATACCGGATATTTATTTATAGTTTGTGTGGGTTATCGAGGCTTGTTTATGTTGTAGATACATAATGCCACACGTTTACTACTCAAATAGTAACTATTAGTACTGCTGTTGCAACTTTTATAATAGCTAGTACCACCACCAAAACCACCAACACCAACATCACCACCATCCCCAACACTACCACCGCCACTAACACGAACACCATTCTATGACTGATAATCATTATGTCAAAATGGAAGATATACCATGATCTAACTCTTCCCGCCAACATCCTGTAAACGAGATCTGACAGAATAATTTGCAGAACGCATTATGTCTATAATCACAATGGACGACAGGACAAAAAAAGAATATTTTATGTCAACATTCTTAGGTGGAAGCATATTTATTTAATGACCGAAAAATATAAAATATGAAGTTTAATGTCAGACATGCGATAAAAGAAATTATATCAGCATATATAATATAATGGTTTTCGACTTAACAAACAGATTTGAGGAAACTAATTTTGGGCTTGCGTCGGTAGAAAACTTACACACTGTTCTGGAGGTGGAGTAAGTTTGACGGCTACGTGTTGGAACAGGAAGCTGATATCTCGTAGCTGGCACGTTTCGCCTTAATTGGGGCATTTTAGTGAAGTGCTGTGTTTTTCTCTTAAATTACCGAAGTGATAACTAGCTAGAATGCCAAGTCAACAGAATAAATAACACATCTGGTTTTGTAAAATGAGAGAAATGCTAACCGAATAAATTGAGATCAGAAACCAAACTACTGATGATAATTATACTGTTGGAAAGGTGAAAACAAATTCTGGGACTAAACTTTAAAATAATAAGTATATTCTTGAGAAAAAAATGCTAATAATTAGTTGGAACTTTATCCGCCAGAAATCCTGAAAAAGTCGAAACGCGTCCGCAATTGCTTTTAGTGTCTGATCAGCATTCCACTGGAATCGCCCACAAGTCATTATCTGTCTGCGTTTAGTTTCTGTAGATACAAACAATATTAGAAATAATTCAATCTTGTGAAAATCCGGAGATGTGTCAGTGTTGACAATGAAACAACCATTAGTCATTGTTAACTTGTATTTACTGTGGCCATTTTGATTTTGCAGCTGAATATGTCAGGCTTAGATCGGAAAGTTTAAAAAGTGGTTTGTAATTGAAGGCTGCAGTGGTACTGATAGTGACGGTTGTGGTGTAAAATGGATATAGTGGTGCTGTTTTTGATGGAAATATTGATGTATAGGTAGTAGTGAGCGCCCTGGTAACGTTGCATTTCTTGTCAGCCGTGGTGTAGATGCTGCTTTGTTGGATGATCTCATGATGGTGGTGGATGATCTCCTGATGATGTGATAGTAGATGTACTGATGTTCTCGTCGATACAGTGAACATGATAGGGTAGTGTTCGTAGTTAGTGTTAGTGTTGCTGCTGTAGTAAAGGCACGTGGCTCAGTGATTAGAGCTTCGGGATCACAGCCATGAGATAGGGAGTTCGATTCCCAGACCAGGTGGTGTGTTGCGTTTTTGAGCAAGACACTTTATTTCTCATTGCTGCAGTTCACTCAGCTGCAAAAATGAGTTACAATGTGTATGGTGCCATGGTGTATCGGCCTTTGCCTTTCCCTTGGATAAAATCGATGGCACGGAGAAAGAAGGCTAGTATGCATGGACGACTGCTAGTTTTCCATAAACAACCTTGCCCGGATTTGTGCCTCGGGGGGTAACTTCTTAGCTGCAACCCCATAGTCACACATGGCCGGAGAGAGTCTTTACCCTTTAGCCTTGGTGCTGTTGATATTGTTGTCAGTGGTGGTATAGTGGCGGACATACTGTTGCGAGTTTATGGCTATTGTCATGGTAGTGGTAGATGTACATGTGGTGTTAGGCGGGTGTAATTCTTTTATTCTTTTATTTATTTCAGTCATTTGACTGCGGCCATGATGAAGCACCGCCTTCAGTCGAACCAATCGGCCCAAGGACTTATTCATTGTAAGCCTAGTACTTATTCTATCGATTTCTGATGCCGAACAGCTAATATTACGGGGACCTAAACACACCAGTATCCGTTGCTCCATACTTAGACTCGCGAGTGCTTCTCTATATATAGGCATTTAGAGATTTTGCTATGACGCTACGTTTGAAGTAAAATTTCGAGCGGTTTTAACACACACCTCACCTCACAAAATTGTTGGTATTTGTTGCTGTAAATATTCTGGATAGCGGAACAAGTACAACAGTAATAATCCTTTTTATTATAGGCACAAGGCCTGAAATTTTGGGGAGGAGGAAGTCGATTACATCGACCCCAGTACTCAACTGGTACTTAATTTATTGACCCCGAAAAGATGAAAGGTAAAGTTGATCTCGGTGGAATTTGAACTCAGGGCGTAGCGTTGGGAAAAATACTGCTAAGCCTTTCGTCCAGCGTGCTAACGACTCAGCCAGCTCGCCACTTTAATAATAATAAAAATAATAATAATAATAATAATAATAATAATAATAATAACAACAACAACCATAATAATAATAATAATAATAATAATAATAATGATAATAATCCTTTCTACTCTGGGTAGAGGGCCTGAAATTTTGGGGAGGGGATGAGTCGATTACATCGATCCCAATGCGTAACTGGTACTTATTTTATCGACTCCGGCGGAACTTGAACTCAGGACGTGAAGATAGATGAAATACTGTTAAGCATATTGACCGGCGTGCTAAAGATTCTGTCAGCTGACCACATTAATAATA
>NC_068995.1:43666582-43668605 GCF_001194135.2 Octopus bimaculoides | reverse complement strand
TGTGTGTGTGTGTGTGTGTGTGTTTGTGTGTGTGTGTGTCTGTTTGTGTGTGTGGTGGGGAGCTAGTCGATTACATCGACCCCGGCGTTTAACTGATAGTTAATTTATCGACTCCGAAAGGATGAAAGTCAACGTCGACCTCGGTGGAATCTGATATTATGGAAATGATCTTGGGAACGCCGGCAAAGCTTTAGCAAATTCAGAAATAAATTTAATATAAAGAATAACGAAAGGTTACTGTTCTGCTGACGGATCTTCCATTTCCATCTTAGAACAACATCACTCTGCTGTTTAAAATTACGCAAGTCGTTAATTCAAATAACAGAACTAAAATGAAATCTACTGCAATGGAGGTGTAGGAAATACGTATCGAGAGCAACTGATGGAAATACTTTTCTTGCTAGCTACATTTCTAATGTGATTTATTATAGCCAATGTATTTAAATGTATAGAAAAAAAGGAAAGAACATCATGAGATCTCTTTTTCCCTTCTCGGTATTGGCAAGAATACGTTTATCGCTCAAATTTGGTGAGTAAAGTAGAATAAAGAAGCTATCTTTCACTAGGCGCCTTTAATACTCGCCTTTGATTTTCCACCAGAGTTACATAATTCTGCTCAATGAGCATTAACGTTACTATTACTACTACTACTACTACTACTACTACTACTACTACTACTACTACTACTACTACTACTACTACTACTACTACTACACCACTTCTGTTTACGTAATAAAAAGTGTTTATATTATTTTGCAAACTGAAGGCAGTTAGCTGTCAAAATGGTTAGCACGCCAGGCAAAATCTTAGTGGCATTTCGCCCATCTTTTAGCGTGGATGAAGTAAGTACCACATGAGAAGAGGGGGTCGATGTAATCGACCTACTCATACCCTGAAATTGCGGGCTTTGTGCCAAAATTTGAAACCAATTCTTGCAAAGTCTAAGGCGGATTACTCGCAAAATATTTGATGGCATTTCATCCCTCTTTACGTTGACTTTCCCTTTGATCCTTTCGGCGTCGATAAAGCAAATACAAGTTGAGCACTGGGGGTTCATGTAATCAACTTACCCTCTCACCTGAAATTGCTGGTTTGTGCCAAAATTTGAAATCACTCTTTTGTAAATTGGAAGCAGCGACATGTCCGAATCATTAGCACGCGGAGCTTAATGCTTAATGCGGTATTTCGGCCCTCTTAACGTTTAGAATTCAAATACCAGCGAGGTTGACCTTTCCGTTTATTCTTTTGAGCACTGGGGTCGAATACATTGACCCTCCCCCTATATTACTGACGTTGTGCTAAAATTCGAAACCAATATTTATAAAGTTTATGTTTGTACGGAGGCGAGATTCCATACATGGTTGTGCGCGTTCTATGTGGTTGAGTGTGGTTGTGTGTTTTCTATGTGTAATTACATTTTAACTTCATTAAACTACAGGTAATGTTTCTAACTGATTATCATTTTCAATTACTAATGAGAAAGAGCTTCACAAAGAATCACCAAAGTATTATTTATCTTGAAAGCTTGAATATGTATAGAGAATTATACACATTTTGCACCTAATTAATTTATTAATACAATCTTATTGATTACAAATGGATTTCATTACTGGAAATATATTAATTGTTCTAAGTGCTGTTAATAAATTTTCAGTTTACTTGGTATGTAGGCTAATTTGTGGTAACTTCCATTCATATATTGGCAACAAAATAAATTTTAATAAATAAATTCAACATATTAAATGCAACTCTCTTCTTACATCTCTGATATAAGACACATAAAAATCGAATACCGATAATGATGATGATGATGATGATGTTCATAATAATAATAATAATAATAATAATAATAATAATAATAATAATAATAATAATAATCAAATAAAAGACAACGCCTACTTCGCCGCACTTTCCCACAATGCTCCCTACCCCCCCTCTTATTGCGTTTCAATATTTGTCACACTTTAGTGTTGTTTTTGCTATAAATTACATATTGACACAGTTTATACATACATATATATAT
>NC_068995.1:43662887-43666128 GCF_001194135.2 Octopus bimaculoides | reverse complement strand
TATATATATATATATATATATATATATATATATATATGTATATTCCTATATCAACTAATGTAAACATGAGGAGTTTTGTCAAATTGATTGCACAATAATAAGTATCTTCTAAGAAATGTTCTAATCATGTTTACATGTAGTACATGACAAACCAAATGTAAAGAAACAAAAAAGATTAATAACAGCAATAAAAAAGAACTAATTAATTATACCTTCCATTAATAAACGCATTCAAAATTAATACGCTTAAAATAATAACTTAATTAAAGAGGGATCTCTAGCATGATATTAAATGAATATCAAATAAAGCAACTACACCCATTCGGGATTATATCTCTGTAGTAGTAGTAGTGAACTAACACCTACAACAAAAACTACACAGATGACAGCTCCATTTCAGCACCGTTAAATCGTATTGGTGTTTTGCCAAATTAAAAGGAGTCAACGCGAAAGTATATCACAGAATTTCCAGAGGCAGTGGTCGCAGATAAAACTTTTGGTCGGGTGGGTATAAATCAGAAATGATGACTGTCTTGGATGCGAACACACTCATCTATCGCTCAAGTGTCAAATAAAACGTCTTCGCCGTCGTCGTCGTCGTCGTCTTGTTGTTGTTGTTGTTGTTGTTGTTGTTGTTGTTGTTGTTGTTGTTGGTCTTCTTCTTCTTCTTCTTCTTCTTCTTCTTCTTCTTCTTCTTCTTCTTCTCCTTCTCCTTCTCCTTCTTCTTCTTGTTGTCCTTCTTGTTCTTGTTCTTGTTCTTGTTCTCCTCCTCCTCCTCCTCCTCCTCCTTCTTCTTCTTCTTCTTCTTCTTCTTCTTCTTCTTCCTTTTCTTCTCCTTTTTCTTCCTGCTGAGTACTGGATTCAAAGAAATCGACAAGCCCCATCCCCTCAAAAGTATACTAGAAACAAATTTAGTAGTAGTAGTAGTAGTAGCAGTATTGATATTGATGTTTGCAATATTGTGATGTTCCATCAGATGCAACCTTCTGCATCCGATACTCTGTAAGTATGAGATTTACATCGTTGTGATGTTTTTGTTCCTTGCTTTTGGTCTTCTCAAAAGTTTCGTCTGTTGTTAAAAATCCGCTCAATACGAATCGCGTTGTTTGATATCGTTATTAGATAACTGTTGTAACTATTTTCTGTATAACGTAAAATTATTGCAATGTGTTTTAGTGTGGACATGAATGTGAAAGCTAAATGATGGAGAGGTCGTGTTGTGTTATAACAAGTCGTATCTGTGTAATATAGGAGTTTTCTGATTGCTTGATATTATATCATTGGGTATCGATTATGTAATACCATGTGGTGTGTTATTTTATTGTGTATTGATTATATCATGGCATTTGTAGCATTATATTTTTTGGTAAGGATATCTCAGAGTATGTGTGAGTTATATTATTGGGAGATGATTCCATATTGCATCGTAATGTGACTCGGTTGGAGTGTATGTGTATATATATCCTTGTGTGTGTGTATATATGTAGTGAGGTATATCGATACATACATGCATACACACATACACACACACACACACACACACACACACATATATATATATATATGCATGTATGTGCGTGTGTATGTGTGTGTGTATGGTGAGGGATATAAATACACAGACAGAAGTGAAATAATTTTGTTGATAAATACAAATAAACAGGCTGATCAATAGATTAGTATATTTACAGATTTATATTGATACAGAATAGCAGAATCGATTCTTCGAACAAAATAATCTACAACTATTTCGTTACGTTCTAGATATCAAGAATTAAGCTCAGTTCCAGACAGAATATTTAGAAGACACAATCCACTAAATTCCCTAGTAGAGGTGCCCCAACATTATGTACCTATATTTTGATAATCCTATATGCATATGAAATAGATATAAATAAATTGCTTTGCAACAGTTCAGGCATTAGCATTGATGTTCAACATTTCCAATCATTGTTTAAAAACTTGCGTCGCATTTGGATACGATCAAAAGCACACGAATGTGCTACGTCAGACAATAGTGCCGCATGACGCCGATGTCCCATGTCACAGAATTTGACACATTATGATAAGACATTCACATAAAATACGGTGTTATAGGAAGCAGCCCATCGTATTTTACGCTTCAGATGGTCAACAAATAAACAAATAAATAAATAGATAGAGAGATAAAAAAACAAGCAAGTAGGTCTGTACTAGAAAACAATTTTAATGTTTAGTCGGAGAAGTAATAATAATTGAAACTGCATTGCCTTATAAAATATGGCCGAGATGAAAGAAACTCATATATTCTCATCAGCAAATAACTTTTGCATACTATTCATGAGAACTTGAGAACTATAGTTTGAAATGTTGCATATAAACACACACACGCACGCAAGCACACACACACACACACACACACACACACACACACACACACACACACACACACACACACACACACACACAGATATAGTTATAGGCCGGTGAGCTGGCAGAATTGTTAGCGCGCCGGGCGAAATGCTTAGTGGTATTTCCTCTGCTGATACGTCCTGAGTTCAGATTACGCCGTGGTCGACTTTGCCTTTCAATCTTTCGGAGTCGATAGAATTAGTACCAGTTACGTGCTGAGGTTGAGGTAATCGACTCAATTTCTTCCTCAAATTGAGGCCTTGTGCTTCCAGTAAAAACGATTCATGTATAAATTTATATATATATGATGCATATGTATATAAGTACATATACACTGATATAATGGAAATTATATGTGTGTGTGTGCATATATATGGAGACACTAACATAAACAAACACACACACGCGCACACACGTACACACGCAAATACGCAAACACGCATGTGAATCTATATCTATTTCTACATAATCTATATGTATATGTACCTGCCTCCATATATCCCCAAACCAACGAAGCAATCATACTTTGCTTTCAATAGTCTGCTAAGAATCTGCCGATTTATGATTTCCGTTTGCAAATGTGAGACAATTTCTAATTTAGTGGAAGCGCATCTTTGAGCGGAACAAAGAATAATGCCTATGATGTAGCCAGGGGTCACATTTCTACGCAATCTGCACATACACTTGTATACACACACACACACACACAAACACACACACTGTCACAATCAAATAGCAAATATAAGTGAATCTATCTATCTAGCTATCAATCTATCTATCTATCAATCTATCTATCTATCTATCTATCTATCTATCTATCTATCTATCTGTATGTATAAATACTGCAACTGTT
>NC_068995.1:43660340-43661367 GCF_001194135.2 Octopus bimaculoides | reverse complement strand
ACACACACACTGTCACAATCAAATAGCAAATATAAGTGAATCTATCTATCTAGCTATCAATCTATCTATCTATCAATCTATCTATCTATCTATCTATCTATCTATCTATCTATCTATCTATCTATCTATCTATCAATCTATCTATCTATCTATCTATCTATCTATCTATCTATCTATCTGTATGTATAAATACTGCAACTGTTATATACATAAATGTACGAATATACACATCCATCAAAACTGAATACTTAATTGAAAATATATTTCTACTAACAAGTAAAATATAAGGGGTGCATATATTCATGAATATAATATCTATCTATCTATCTATCTATCTATCTATCTATCTATCTATCTATCTATCTATCTATAAAGCCCTCCATTTATCTAACTGACTGCTTGTATGTATGTAAGTATGAATGTATGCATGGATTCGCCCCGCCACTTTCATACATATACGTACGTATATAGACATCCATCAAAATGAATGCTTAATTGAAAATGTATTTCTACTGACGAGTTAGAAACGTGAGTGTTCCATACACGCACAAGCAACCTGTTGATACATGTATGTATACATGCGCGTTTGAGTGTGTGTGTGTGTGTGTGTTTGTGTGCGTGCGTGTCTGTGTCTGTATGAGACTATATAAACGCGTGTGAGCATGTGTGATGCCTAATCCAAAAAGTGGCCTACGCTTCCATGGTTGAGCTCAAAATTGTGTAGGAGTTTAATGCGAATAACCAATGGACAATGTTGTTGAGTGATGCAGAGATAATGGAATTGTTTATTTGAACAGTAACATTACGTATACAATTACCCAGTGTGTAATAAAACACAAACACATTCTTGTTGTAAACGTAAACGCTCATGATCATACATCAGCCCTCATAGAGCACCTCACATACATTCATATCTATGTATGTCTATATACACACACACACACACACACACACACACACACACACACACACACATATATATATATATATATATATATATATATATATATATATATATATATATATA
>NC_068995.1:43656265-43660099 GCF_001194135.2 Octopus bimaculoides | reverse complement strand
ATATATATATATATATATATATATATGTATATGTGTGTGTGTGTGTATGTGTGTGTGCGTGTGTGTGTGTGTTTGTGGTATATATATCGTTAATTTTCTCTTTCTCTGTTATTTATTGTTTTCGCTTGTGACATTAACTTCACTATTCCGATTCGTCTTCGGAAATGTATTACTGTTGCAACTACTTTACTGTTGCAGCATCATTCTCATCATAATCATCTTCATCATCGTCATCATCATCATCATCATCATCATCATCATCATCATATGCATCACCATCCTGAACCTCATCGTCATCGTTTGTGAGGGTATGTATAAAAATAAAACTCTCTCCCCTGAATTATATGCACTCATAACGCCGGTTTGCCGGTTTCTGTGGCAAATATATTTACCCCCTCTGGATGGAGTGCTGTTCAATCGCAAGATTACTGACTTTTGCCACCTGAGTGAACTGGATCAATGAGAAATGAAGTCTTTTCCTCAAGTACCCAATGCATTGCCTGGTAAAGAAATCGAAACCACCAAGGTTACGATCATCATGAGTCCAACAGTCTAAATACCAAACCATGCAGTTCCACCATAAGTGTATATATAACAAAGAATGTAATTTATTTGACATGCATTTATTACTAATTCGATTTATTTTAATAGTAATTAAATTGGAGATGGGAACGGAGAGTGAACCACAACTGCAAGTGACAGCCACACTTTACTTTTGGTAACACTCCCGAAGGACACCTTCCCAGCCTTATGCTGCACTAAACGCCCTGCGCGGTCAAGAAATCGAAACAAAAATATTATGCTCATGAGTCCAACATGCTAACCACTAAGCCATGCCGATTCACCATGTGTGAATATATAACAAAGATTGTAACTTAGCTAGTTAGAAAATCTCTATAAGTGATGAAATCAGTAACTATACAGAGACCCCAAGGAGGAAACCTCCTTCAACTAGTTATTCGATGCAATCTGCACACGATATATATTGCAATTAGTAGAGTGAACCCCTACTATCTACCAACCACGAGACCACCAAGCCGTACAGTTTGAAGCTCTTTGTGATCATCCTTGCTGATGGATACTTGTCCACGAGACACAGCAGTAGTTCACTACAGCACGCAATATATAGACGATAAGTGACACCAAGTCACTGATCTTGCAACAAGCAAATTAGCTAGTTAGGAAATCTCTATAAAAGATGAAAGTAGTACCTATACTGAGAAGTAATGTTTATAGCCACTTAGATATGGCTGTTCTGTGGGAACCGACATTACTACCATTTTAACCCAAGGATGACACCTCTACAGCTGGTTATTCAATGCACTCTGCACTCAATATATAGTTCAAGCAGGGGAGTGAACTCCTATCATCTTCCACCACTAATCGATCTATTTAAAATGTAATTACATTGGAGAAGAAAATGGAGAGTGAACCACAACTGCAATTGACAACCAACCCTTATTTTTGGTAGCAATCCCCAGGGAACTCTTCCCAGCCTCATTCTCCATTAAACGCGCCTAATGCAATAATTAATCAATTAAAATTTTAATGTTACTTAGTTTCTTTCTTTGACAACAATTAAACAATAAAACTAAGGAGTTTTCATTTTATTTTGGACCCTAAACGTGTCACTCACTGGGTTGTAGTTGTGATAAGTTACCTTTGTACCTTTTTGTTTGTTTCAGTCATTAGACGATGGCCATTCTGGGGCACCACCTTGAAGACATTTTACCAACCCTGGTACTCATCCTATCGATTTCTTTCACAGCTTTGCTGAATTTCGGGGACATAAACACATCAACACCGGTTATCGAGCGGTGGTGGCGGACAAACAGGAACACAAAGATACACAAATCGATACCCATACATACATACATGCATACATACATACATACATACATACACACACATACATATATACATAAACAAGTATGTACGCATGCATGCATACATGTATGCAGGTATGTATATATATGCATGTATACGAGGGACATCTTTCAGTTTCTCTCCACCATATTCACCTTCAAGGAATTGCTCAACCTGTGACTATAGTAGAACCACACTTGCCCAAGATGCCACGAAGTGGAACTGAACCCGGAATCATGTGGTTGGGAAGTAAACTTCTTACCACGCAAGTACGCCATTTGGCAGTTTTGTGTAAGTTTAGTTAGAAGGGAAGATATCACATGTGACTCTTTACAAGGCCTCAAAAGTTGAAGAGATGCAAGGACGAGGTGACGGAGGAAAGTATCTTTCACATGGAAACCTGTTGCAAATGCTTACAACATTCGCTAAAGAAGCTAGAGACAGACACCGGTGATGCTAAACGTTACTGTTAATATCGAGTGAAGAATAAGGCGACAAACTGGCATACACGTTATCAAGCAGGGCGAAATGCGTAGCGGTATTTCGACTGTCCTTTACGTTCTGAGTTCAAATTCCGCCGAGGTCGACTTTGCCGTTCATCCTTTCGGGGTCGATAAATTAAGTACCAGTTGCGTCCTGGGGTCGATCTAATCAACTGGCTCTTACCCCCAAAATTTTGGGACTTGCACCTAGAGTAGAAAAGAATATCTAGTGAGGAATTAAAACCACCAACCAATTCGGCGTCGTGGGATTTGAACTTAGTATGCGAAAATTCACAGCAAGCGCCACAGGATATCCGCTCCGATGTTGTTAAAATTCCAATAATCCTGGGATCCGCATTTGTTTTCAACTCCAAGAGGATGAAAGTCAAAATCGACTTCGGTAGAATTTGAACTCAGAAAGTAAAGACGGACGAGGTGCCGTTGAGCATTTTGTCCGGCGTCCAAACGATTTTGCCTGCTTGCCGCCTTAAATAAATTAATGATATTCTTAACGTTTAGATATTTATGCCTGAATCACTAATATGACTTACACTTAGATGGGAGTTTGTGTGTGCTTTCTCACTTGGTCGAGTGTTCAGGATGAAAAGAATGCAACATGAGAATTAGGAAGTGTGAATGTAAATTATAGCTGGGACCAAAGGGAAAAAGTACACGAAGTATTGTAAATAGTCTATCTAAATAGTTAAACGTGAATTCTATACCGGTACATATCTATTCTTAACTGATATAAGATGAATGCTAACGCTAAACGATACAGGGTAATTCTTCAAATGTAATATGATGAATTGACGTAAGATTATATGACGTATGATAAACATTTAAATGAGTGTTTAACAGATTTATGGTTTTAACTGCTATATGTATATATGTGTGTGTTTGTGTGTGTGCGTGTATGTGTCAGTGTTTCACTGGAGATAATGCTTTATTGATATATGATATATATTTGATATACAACGGAAGCTTGATATATGATATGACCTTAAATGATATTCAGTAGATGTTTAATTAATATTTCATACACATTTAAGAGAAATACAATAATTGTTAAATTGATAGATGCTACACAGTCGAAAATATTCACTATCCATTTTACATGCGCAATGCGTGTGTCTTGTTTATTCGCGGAATTCGCTGTGTGTGTGTGTATGTGTGTGTGTGTGTGTGTGTGTGTGTGTGTATATATATATATATATAAATATATATATTACGGAGATATGTCTTATTGATGCATGATTTAACGAATTCTGCAACACAGACACCTTAGATGGAAAGATTTCACCAAGTTACAAACGCACAATGTTCTAAAACAGGGACAATATTAAACAAATAAAGTTCAATAAATAAACAAACATAAAAGTCTGAGCATCTAAGTTTGCTGGAGTGTGTCATTGCGTAGAACGTGATATATATATACATACATATATACATACATACATACATATATATATACATATATATATATATA
>NC_068995.1:43654541-43655737 GCF_001194135.2 Octopus bimaculoides | reverse complement strand
ATATATGTGTGTGTGTGTGTATGTGTGTGTGTGTGTGTATAAACGCAGAATGTTTTAAATTAATCTTACATGAATTTCGTTGGATATTTCAGAAAGTGAGAAAAGGTAAAGAAAAGTTTATGAGAATTCAATAAATTTGAGGAGCTGCAGTGTTTCTCACTTTGTACTGCCAATACCGTAATTTCTGACGAATTCCAGAATGCCTTTTCCTTAAAATCCAAATTCTAAATAACAGCGGACAAGCAAATCATCATACCTATACAACGAGCAATGCAAGCGTACAATATGCCAAGAAACGTATTCAACGGGGCTGACAGAGAAAAGAAGTAACACGGTGTGAGCTTGTTTTATATTTCCCACTACATTAACTATACAAAATATAGCGAGCAGATATGAAGTTAAAGAGAAACAAAACAAGCTTATTGGGTTGCGGAAAAAATACAAAATATATATTATCTGTTAATACAGTTCATGGTGCGTTACGCAGTAGGCTGAAGAATGAACTAAAATAATACAATGAATATTACAACACAAACATGTACGCATTATCTCCAAACAGTCGGAAAGAAAAAATAGCATGCGAACAAAAACAAGTAAAAGTGAAAAGACAAACAACGATTGTTCAAATGTTACGAGATAAATTTTCACGAAAACAATGTTTTCGATAATAACATACGTGAAACGAATAGATGATAATATAAGAAGCGAGGAGATACTGATGTAAGAATTTGTAAAGAAGAATTATAAATGGAGTCAGGATATTTTAATGCTTCAATTAGTGAAGATGGACTGAAAAACAGGAAGGATATCTATAGACTCAATACTGACTAAAATGTCGGAAATGTTTGTTACAAATATTATAGATGTTAATGTACAACAAAAGGTTTATGAATCCTTTATGACACTTAAAAATTATAGTTTATCTATTCGGATATATTATAAAAAAAAAAGGTTCTATAATCTAAACGCATCTTCATGCTTCTCGTGTATTCTCATGTAGTCCCTTATGAGATCAGATCTGGTGTGTCTTATATTCTTTTAAAAATCAACCGTGTATGTGTCAGACTTCTTGTCATGAAAAGGCAACGCCTACACTGATGTTAACTATTATAGACAGTTGCGGTAATCACACACACACACACGCACACACACACACACACACACACACACACACACACACACACACACACACACAC
>NC_068995.1:43652887-43654108 GCF_001194135.2 Octopus bimaculoides | reverse complement strand
ATATATTTATATAAAATTATATATTTGTATATATTTAATACTGTGAAACTTAATTTAATTTTAATTTTAATAAATTGATTTTAATTGAGTTTTTACCTGTAATTTTGGATTTTTATCCCTAATATTATATATATATATATATATATATATATATAAAAATTCATCCACATTTTTCTTACATATTGCGTGATTTAACATAACTTAATTTAATACAATATAATAGAGTCAAGTCCCTATATTAATTTCTTTATTGACTTTTAATATCCTACCTACTAATAGTTAACATTGGATTATATGCTTTTTGTTTTTTTATTTATATATATATATATTTATATATATATATATATTTACCTAATTTGTTGTTTATGTTATCGGTTATCCATTAACCAACCATAACAAAATCATGGCCTTCCAAACAATAGATGACCAATCAGATTACGGGACTGACCATAATCTGATTTCAGCTACTCGATAAACAAAAAGTAACGGAAAATAATAAAGTATCTTGATTAATACCCGGAAATTTATTACTTTTAGTACCGACTAATATGACAGGTATTAATATAAACTCTAACGCACTTACTGTGGACCGTTACCTCAAGCCCTCAATACAAAAATATATTGCTTTGGGCGGCCCGAGGCTACAGTAGGAGATATTAGCTCAAAGAGCCACACACTGGGGCTGAACCCGGACCCATGTAGTAGGAAAGCAAACTTGTTACCGTACAGGCTTTAACGTAATGTATGTCATTGGAGACATTAACGTAATAAAACCTACTAAAACTCAGCTCAAGCATTAACAGTGCTTTATTGTAAAGCGAAAAAGACCGGTATATAATAAGGTGATGGTGGCGGTGGTAGTGATGGTGGCGGTGGTAGTGGTGGCGTTGATGGTGGTAGTGAGAAATTCGAGAATTTAAGAATAGCTAACAAAGAATGAGGGGACAACATGCTGTTGTATGTGATAAATTCTGTGTTATTTTTTATTGTAAATTATGAAATCAGAATCTAGAAATGTGTTTAAATTGTAATAAATTCCCATTAAGATATGTTAACTATGCATGAAATCATCTGCTGTTCCTAATTGAATTATTCAATGGAATATACTTTGGCATGAAGAGACAGGATTAATTGTAAACAAAAAATATATTAACAATGGAAATGCATCTCTCTCTCTCTCTCTCTCTCTCTCTCTCTCTCTCTCTCTCTCTCTCTCTCTCT
>NC_068995.1:43650795-43652335 GCF_001194135.2 Octopus bimaculoides | reverse complement strand
ATATATATATATATATATATATATATACACTCTCATATGTGTAGGGGGAGTGAAAGGAAAAGATACATTGTAGATTGTGTACACATACAATAGGGACACACATCTATCTATCTATCTATCTATCTATCTATCTATTTATCTGGGTCTCTCGCTTTCTTTCTCTCCTTCTCTCTCTTCCATCTGAAAACAGTCAAAGAAATAAGATACAAAGGACACACACTTCAATGAATAATTTAACACTTTAGCGCTTAAATGAAAGGAAACATGTGTCTTTGACGTGAAACGCATTCGTACTTCATCGGGAAGAAATAGCGACTAGGAAGAAACACACCAACACACACGCGCGCGCGCATTTTATTGATAAGATAGAGAGGAAACCGCAAAAAGCATTTTTCGCTCCGGGTATCAACGTCCGATAAAGTGATGCCTCATTGGGTGGTGTGGGTGCCGTTGTAGCTTTTTTGTGCAAAAGTGCGTATGAACCTTCTGTGATTGATTTTAGGGAAAGCTGTAGGTGTTTCTGTATACATAGTGGTTGTATATGTATCTTTGCAGCGACGGTGTAAAGGAAGAATGTAACCAATGAGAACTGTATGTGTGTGCACGTGTAGTCTTGGTATGTTGCGCGTGGGTTTGTAAAAGTATCTGAAACCTTGTTCATATATATTTGCACGTTAGTGTTCCTGCTAGCACAATTTAAATTCTACACTTTTTATGATTGATATTTGATTCAGGTTTTCTTATTTTTTAACAGCTAATGCCATCACTTATCTGAAACTGGCTTCTCTGTCTCTGCCTCTCTGTCTCTGTCTCTGTCTGTCTCTCTCTCTCTCTCTCTCTCTCTCTCTCTCTCTCTCTCTCTCTGTATCTCTGTATTTCTTCCTCGTTATCATTTCTTTCTGAAGGAAAATGCATATGTCTGTGCCTTTTCTCCTACGGGTTTCCAAAATTTACCGAGTATCCAAGATAATGCATGCCTGAGTAAACCTAATGCTGTTTAGCTCTAGGGTAAAATAGCACGTGGATTATGGAGAGCTGATATTTTTATAAGAGGACATCAAGGTCACCGTAAAGTGTTTTTCTAAAGCGGAGGGGTTAATCAAGAGTCAATATAACCCGTAGGGTGATTCAGAGTTCCGTGTTTCTGGTAGAGCAAATGAAGCATTTTAGGAACTATAAGTGTGTATATGTATACGTGTTGTGTACTAGATATGTGCAGATATCTATGAATGTATGCGTGCAGCAACATGACTGTGTATACATATATGTGTGGGAGATATTTGCTTGCAAGGTGGGGCTGTGTAGAGATGTACAGGACCTCTCTCTCTTTCTGTCTTTCTTTCGTTCCCTCTCTATTTCTTTTTGTGAGTCTTTTCTGTCAAAGTGCGTGGGTTCCAAACGTCAGGACTTCTCCATCCTTCGCGAGCGTTAAATTAATACACCTGCTTGGTACTCCCGCACCTGTCTTCGTCTTTTGTTTTCTGTGAGTTTCAACAATATATGTATATATATATTTATGTATATATATATATATATATAT
>NC_068995.1:43650374-43650785 GCF_001194135.2 Octopus bimaculoides | reverse complement strand
AGATCTATTAGTATAACGCTCGGGAATTGAAAAAGTCTTTCACGTTTCGAGCCTACGCTCTTCCACAGAAAGAAACAAGGAGAGAAACAAGGAGAGAAAAAAATGTGTGTAGTGGTTAGCGATCTATCACGGCGAATGCCGGACCGAAAGGTCACACAAGAGAGCTACGAAGAAGGGTAGATAAGAAAGTAGTAGTGATCCCAAAAAGTGCGCGTGTGTAAGAGTGTATGTAAGTGTGTGTGAAAGAGGGCTGGTGATCTTGACGTGTGCGTGTGAGTGTATGTGTAGGTGTAGGTGTGAAAATGTGGGGATAGGAATTGGTCAGTGCTGGTGTGTTGTGATGATGTTGGGAGGTGATATATATATATATATATATATATATATATATATATATATATATATATATATATA
>NC_068995.1:43648576-43650027 GCF_001194135.2 Octopus bimaculoides | reverse complement strand
AGCCGAGTTAGTACTTAGATGGGTGATCGCTTGGGAAACCTAGGTATTGTAAGCATTCTGTTGCAAATGGCGGTGCATCAGCATTGCCGAAGCTCTGAGCTGAAACTACAGAGAGAAATATATATATATATATATATATATATATATGACTGTATGGATGTATGTTCGTATGTATGTAAAGTGTATATATATATATATATATATATATATATATACACATATATTAGTTATACATATATATATTAATATATACATACTTAAATACGCAAAACATGATATATCTTACTAACCTTTGCTAGCTATATATATAAAGAGCTGATCAACAAATCTGCATTGAATAGAATCGGAACGTTGTGGTGTTGATGACTCTCTTAAATCCATTAACAAACAATGCAATTCTTATGAAACCAGCTCAATCTAGTAAATACAACGGAATGCCAGTAGAATCCCTTGACTTTTTAAAGACATTATCCAATTCTATACCATTCTCTTATCTGGTAGTAATGATTTGACCCTCTTTTATGTAATAAAAGCGCTGAAAAATTGAAAGAAACTGATATTAGGAACAATTGTAGTTCATGAATACGAAATAATTCGACGAAATCAGGTAGTTTCTTACAAGGTTTCGAAATATAGATTAGTGGGAATTGTTCATCGATGGAGATAGTGAGCATTTCTAGAATACATTATGAATGCTTAGACTTCCATAGAAAAAAAATGCAATTATCATGAATTTCACCTTCACCGGCATTTTATATTTCAGATGAATAATTATTTTCTTTTTTCTTTTCTCTGTGCTCTCTTTCTTCTCTCTAACTCACTCACTCACTCACTCTCACACTCACTCATTCACACACACACACGCACACACATAAAAAAATATATTTCTCTGTTTGTCTGCCAGCCTTTCTTTCTCTCTCCCTTCGACTCCCACTTTCTCTCACACTTTCTCTACCCCTCTCTTTCTCTTTCTAACAATATCATCCACATTCCCTCTCTCACTCTCACACTCTCCCTCCTTTTTTCACGTCCTCCTGTTTCACCTGCTCATACTCATACTTACTGTACCACCTCCTCTTTCTCTTCTTCACGTTCCTCATATGTCAAACATGGGCAGGATATTTGGAGGAGGTTTTGAATTCGTCCATGCCCACAGGTACTACTTTGTCCAGGCTACCGATGTTTCTCGAAATGAAACTCCACTGCATTAGACCCTATGGAGCATGGTGGGCTCTTGTCAGAACACCCAAAATACGGAGGAGATAGTGTAAGGACCCATATATGAATCTTTAACATTTCTCCCAATAACCTTCCAAACATGGTTACATTATTATCGATACCGAAAGTGGGAATACACGAATTTGCTTGTTGAGAGATTTGAACTTAGAGGTCCAAGATTCAGAAAAATACTATATATATATATATATATATATATATATATATATATATAT
>NC_068995.1:43642682-43647595 GCF_001194135.2 Octopus bimaculoides | reverse complement strand
TATATATATATATATATATATATATATATATATGATGAAACATACATACAGATCCATGTCCGTAACCATGCATACCTAGATAAATACGTAAATACGCACACACCCATCCACACATACATCTTTTTGCACCATATCAGTGACAGGTACAGCACAAAATCGCATAAAGTCACGATTCGCTCTATGCTAGAATTTCCAATCGGGGATTATCTCTAAAATCCATTTAACTAAGTTATTCCCTTTGCAAATACCTGTGTAATGTATGTAATGGAAATCTTCCCAACCAAGTATCTTTCGTATTGATCAACTACCATATGTTTGTGATCTGGAGAGTTTCCTGGTCTCCGACACGAAAATATTTGTTGTCTAAATTGATAGAGGCTATTTATTTCAAACATGAATGCGAGATTAAGCCAACTGATTAATTTTTCTTAATTGAAGATATTGACCAATTTATTAAAAGTCTTTTTGATTTTAGTCATTGGATATATCGCTTCCTCTGGGGACAATCCCATCTACTTTTCATTCCTCGATCTAGGCATTTAGCCTACCTGAGACGCAATAAAATAATTACAAGAACAGGGACAACAGTAATAATAATAAAAATAATAATAATAATCCTTTCTTCTATAGGCACAGGGCCTGAGATTTGGGGAATACGGATAGTCAATAACACCGAGCCCGGTACTCAAATGGTACTTATTTTATCGACCCCGAAAAGATGGATGGCAAAGTCGATTTCGGCGGAATTACAATGATAATAATAATAATAATAATAATAATAATAATAATAATAATAATAATAATAATAATAATAATAATAATAATAACAACAACAACAACAACAGCAACAACAATAACAACAACAATAAGAATAGTTACCATTAAGGTGGAGGAAATAATGACCTATGCTTTTTTTTCGGTACTTAATGTTCTGCATTCAAATCCCGCCGAAATCAACATTGACTTTCATCTTTTTGAAATTGATAAAACAAAGTAGCAACGAAATACTCATATCAATACAATCGACTATATCCTTTCTCTTAAAATTGTTGTACTTCTGTTGTGGAGAGGGAAGTGCTACCTCAGTGAATTTGTGAAAAGATGGGTGTCTGTGGCAAAAATGGTTAGAGTGAATGGCTCTAATCTAAGTATGAGCCTATGGTTGCAGATTAAGAGAGAGGGCTCGTACCTTTGGTGCTCAGGGTAATCTAGGATCTATGGGGTTCCTTGATTGGCACAAGCAGGGTTGTTTTTTTTTGTTTTCGCGTACCAGGAGGAATCCATCATTTATGTTATCACATGCTTTGCGTAACGGGTGCTTGATACCCAACATACACTGAAGAAAGGTAATGGATGAAAACGGGAAGACACAGATTGTCTGCGATTTTTTGACTTTCAGACAGAGAAGGTGTTATTATTATTATTACTATTATTATTATTTGAAGGCGGCGAGCTGGCAGAATCGTTAGCGCGCTGGACGAAATGCTTAGCGGTATTTCGCCCATCGCTACGTTCTGAGTTCAAATTCCGCCGAGGTAGACTTTGCCTGTCATCCTTTCGGGGTCGATAAAATAAGTAACAATTGAACTCCGGGTCGATGTAATCGACTTATACCCATCTCCCCCAAGCTGCCCTTATGGAAAAAATTTGAAATAATAATTATTATTAAGCAAAGGGATTGCGATACGATAAGTAACGAAATACAAAGTTCGAGTGTGTTTATTCAACAGAACAATATCTCAACAGTATCCTCCTGGGTTTACAATCAAAGATTCACAGAAAGAGAGTAATTCAAATGTCCTGCGCTGTCGTTGTAGACATAACGACATCATTACCTTTCGCTACTTCATAACCTGTAACAAGGAAATAAGTAAAGAAAAAGAAGAAAAAAAAGGCAGGGAAGTCCAAAAGTTTTGTGAACATGATGTAATGTTTTTCATTCCCCAAGGCGTGCTTTAGGAACTGAAAGTGCGGGGGTATCTGAATATTTTTTGAGAAAGTGTACTTTCAGCTGTTCCTCAAACTTGTGCTGTTTGATGTAAAATTTTCGGCAGTTTCAGTTGATGTCCTTTTTTGTGTTTGATGTATTTATTCCAATTGAATATTTAAAAAAAAATTTTGTTGTGCAACCAACATAAATCAAATTGTGGTCGGTGCATTCTACTGCGCACACCAACTGAAAATTCTTACAGATCTTACCTTCTGAATAAATCATCACATTTCTGTTATAATTTGTGATTGAGTCGACCTGGCTCATGCTGTTGCACAATGAATAGGGCTTACCTCTCTTCCGACTGGTTTCATGGTTATAGAATTCGGAAAACTCAATGAAGTGTTTACTACTATTAGATGTACTGCGTAGTAGTTCTGCATTTTCGGTGCGTTAAAAGCTAAAATAAGCGATGAGGAAATATGTGTTTGAAATCTGGATAGTCTTCTGAAATACGGTGATAACTTTCATGCAACACTTTTGAAATGACAAGGAAATTTCGTTGCCAGTAAATCACAAAAGGAATTTGGCCATAAATTTTACTATGAGTACTAGAATTAAATTTGAAAGACTGACATTCATTGCTAATTTTGACTATGTCATTTGATATCATGGTACACAAAATGTTTTGCATGTTTCCAATAATCCCCTATGTTTGTACAAATCTATTTTATGCTCAGTAACAGAGACTTAATTGTATGGTGCGAATGATCGGAACCACTGTGAAGATAAATGAGGGATGGCGTGCGGTTGCAAACTACCCCTGTCATTATGCAGCCTTCTGTAAACAAAAGTTAAGGTAAATATACTCGTGAATTTCAAGCGTCACGTGCTGGAAAAATGAAGAAAAGTACGGGAAAATTCTACCAGACTAAGTAAGACATTTTGACTATTGATCTCTTTCAATTTTTCTTCCTATTACTTCTTCCTTCGTTTTTCCTTTCCGTTGCTACTTTGGATTTATGTATTCCTGTTTATTTTCCATTTTTCATTTCGAACTGGGCTTTTATTGCGTATTTAGCTTCTTGAAGTTTTACGGCAATGTTCACTTATTGTTGTTGATGTTGTTGTTACCATCATTATTATTATGATCTTTTTCTTCTTTCTTCAAATTTTCTTCCATTTCTCGCCGAGTGTTTTACGTACACCTAGGACAGAGAAGCTCATTGCATGCATTCCCAGTTTCCACTTACAAATTCACAGGTAAAATATGTATTTAAATAAATAAATAAATAAATTCATGAATAGATGTTGTTTTCACAGCGATAATGCTCTTTCACAGCGATAATGCAATTAGTCCAAATAGTAACGGAGAAATCGAGTCACCTTGGAAGATGTCCCCTATAATATTAACTTCTCCAAGGAATACATTACTTGAGTACAATTTGGTTTTCCACTCTTTCATGCTAGTCATCAGAAATTTTGTGATGTTGTCAGCAACACCAAACATCTGCAGGTATTCAACGATCCAAGAATGAGGCACCATATCATATGCCTTCTTAAAGTCAATCCAAGCCATAAACATGTTTGAATAATGTCTTTTACGATGCTTCAAAACTGTTTTATTGATGACCAGAGGTGATCCTTGGTACCCTGAGAACTCTTCCTACATCCTTTTTGTTCCCTTGGTAGTATTTCTTCCTGTGCCAGGAAAGTATATGTCTTTGCCCCACATATTCCAGTGAGTATCTTCCAGATTACGTTTAGGCATGCTATGGGACGGTAGTTTCCCACAATATTCTTCTTCTTCTTCTTCTTCTTCTTCTTCTTCTTCTTCTTCTTCTTCTTCTTCTTCTTCTTCTTCTTCTTCTTCTTCTTCTTCTTCTTCTTCTTCTTCTTCTTCTTATTATTATTATTATTATTATTATTTGATTTTGGTTGTGTGAAAACGTTTTTTCTTCTCTTTTCGAAAACGATCAATTCAAGTATTAGCAAATAGAATTTTCATTGCAGTACTTTTAGTAATATCTATAATTGCCTGAAGAAATCCTTCTCTCGGTTCCTGGAGGCAGTCAACAACAAAAAAACAACAGATTTCTATCCGAAAATTTTATAATCTTATTTACAGACGTTACATTTGCACATCCAAAATGGCTACCACAAATAATTATGCTACAAGACCAAGCATAAAAAGAAAATAATAACTATCAAAAACCCAACTAACTGTACAAATGGAAGAAAGCAATAAATAGTGTGGTGAGCAATTAACAGAAAATGTTCCAAATACTCAATTAATTTTGAAGATGGCGTCACAGTTTGCAACAATAATAACAGTAGCGCCTCTTACACGATTCCAAATAATCTGTTGTGTTCATAAAGCACTTGTAGCAGCGCAAATCTTCCGCTAATACAAATAAAACAATCAAAAATTTCGGACCTGTCATAGTTACGATAAATAAAATGGCGCCTGGTTATTTTTGCGAAAGTGAATTGTATTTTATTTTATTTCATTTATTTGTTTATTTTGCCATGGGAGTAAGGGCAAAGGGAAAACGCATATAACTCCACTGAGGTAAGACTGTCAAGTGGTACAACGTGCTGTCCAGATCATATCGGGACAAGTTCTCTCAGTTGGCAAAAAACAACTAAACCTATACCACTATCTGCTACACCTTAAAAACTGTAATTTTAAAGCTGAAAATGCGGCTGAAACAGGCTGAAATTGTCAGACATACCTGTGAATAAATATATTCTTTCAGTCTTTTAATCGTTTCAGTCATTTAACTGCTGCCATTTTGGAGAACTGTCTGAAAGAGTTTTAGTCGAAGAAATCGACCTCAGGACTTATTCTTTAGAAGCCTAGTACCTATTCTATCGGTCTCTTTTTGCCGAACCGCTAAGTTACCAGGACCTAAACACACCAGAATCCGTTGTCAAATGATAGTGGTGGTGGTAGAGGGGGGGGGGGGCAAACGCTCACACA
>NC_068995.1:43640060-43642672 GCF_001194135.2 Octopus bimaculoides | reverse complement strand
CACACACAAAAATATATACACACACACACACACACACACACACAAATATATATATACAACAGGCTTCTTTCAGTTTCCGTCTACCAAATCTACTCCCAAGGCTTTGGTCGGCCCGAGGCTATAGTAGAAGACACTTGCCCAAAGACACTTACTTGGTTTTTTGTCTATTTTAGATTTTATCCTATTAGTTCTTAATGCTTGATCTTGTGCAGCTACTAACAAACTTTCTGTCTCTCTCCTTAGCTATAACCATGTCTCACCACTACTATTTGCTGAAATTATCTTTGGAGATCTACCATGCAACTCCTCCTGCCAGTCAGATAATTTCTGTTTTTTTTCTTCTTTTTCTGGTTTTTAACTTCGTTTGGTGTATTGGTTTCACAATTATTATTATTATTATTATTATTATTATTATTATTATTATTATTATTAGTAGTAGTAGTAGTAGTAGTAGTAGTGGTAGTAGTAGTAGTAGTAGTAGTAGTAGTAGTAGTAGTAGTAGTAGTAGTATTAAGGCGGCAAAGTGGCTGAATCATTGGCACGCCGAGAAAAATGCTTAGCGGCATTCTTTACTTTACTTTCAGAGTTCAAATTCCGCTAGGGTCGACTTTGCCATTCCCCATTTCGGGATCGATAAAATAAGTACCAGCTGAAAACTATTGTCCATGTAATCGTCTTACCCCACTCTCCTTAACTTGATTGCCTTGGGTCAAAATATGAAATCATTATTACTTTTTATTATGGCTAAGGTGGAGTGCTGGCAGAATCGTGAGCATGCCGGACAAAATGTTTAGAAAAAGTTTGACCGCCTAAACGTTCCGAGATGGCCTTTGCATTTTATCCTTTAGATGTGCATAAAATAAGTACTGGTTGAACACTGGGGTCGATGTAATCGACACGTTTCTACACCCAAATTTTCTGGTTTTGTTCCTGTATTCGATAATACAATTTATAATGAACTTACTGTATACAGTGCTCAGGTGCACCACAACTCATAGAAAGTGTTATTACCATTATTATTGCTATTATCTGAGGGAAATTGCGTTGGAAAATGAAAATACATCATTCATTTCTTATTAGGTTTAAAAAAGATGAGACATACAGCAAGGCAGCAGATGTTTGTATGATTTTTTTCATTTTTTCTTGAAGTTCTTTGCATTAAAATAGAAGTTTTGTGGAGAGGGATCATGTTTCATATTCATCACAGACTTGAATAACTGACATCGTTCTCATATGCGGCAGTACTCTCTTTAGTACAGCAACAGGGATTTGAAAATATTGCTTAAGATTTTATTAAAAAAAAAATACACAATCACAATATCAAATTTCCATAGTTTGTAGATAATCTCATAAGCTTTTGTGTGATTCACAAATTTGAGAGTGAACAATATCAAAAAAAGATGAGTAAGAAATAGACTTCGCTTTGTTCATGATAAAACACGCGCAAGCCTTTGCATTATTCAGATTCGATTTATATATTTGGCTCTGTTTTTGTCTTCTATAAGTATTAAAATGTCTGTTCTTACTAATATCACGTGCCCACGGATCTTAACAGAGTATGTTGAATTCTCAAAATGATGAATGTTCATGTAAGTTGTTTAAAACATTTTATGCTCAATCGTTTATGTTTTAGTTTTATTTATTTATTTTTTTCGTCATTTTAGTTTCACCAACGTTGTCTGAAATGGAGATGGCAGTTGATAGAGTACATTAATCATCTGGCTTTCAATGCAATCCATACAGAATTGTCATTTAAACTTCCTCGCCATATGTTGCTGCTGCTGCTGCTGCTGCTGCTGCTGCTACTGTTGATGAATATCAAGATCATGTTGATAATAAAAATAACAATTATTATTATGTGTATAATAATAATAATAATAATAATAATAATAATAATAATAATAATAATAATAATTATTATTATTATTAATTGCGCCGAGGTCGACTTTGCCTTTCACCATTTGGAATCGATAAAATAAGTACAAGTTGAACACTGAGGTCGATATAATCGTCTCATCCCCTCAACCAAATTTGCTGCTGTTGAGGTAAAATCTAGAACTATTATTATAATTTTTCTTTCTTTCATTATGTGAACACCCCCACACTTTACATCTGTCCTTGTACTGTCCCCCTCAAACTATATAATTATTCTCCAAATAGGAAACAATTGACTTTGGAATATCATCATCATCATCTACCCGTTGTTCATATCCATCTACAACATCATCAACAGGCAGGAAGGCAAGGGCAACAAAGCACCGCATGTCCCTTTGTTTTAAAGGTCATTTTCATGGCATTTTTTTCGATAGCCCGATAACTGAAGAGATGCCGGCGTGGGTTGCCGCCCCGCGCACTAAAATTCCCGGCCTTGAGCCAAAATTTGAAACGATAATTATTATTGTTGTTGTTGTTAATATTATTATTATCATCGTTATTATTATTATTATAAATATAATAATAATAATAATAATAATAATAATAATAATAATAATAATAATAATAATAATAATAATAACAATAATAATAATAATAATAATAATAATCTTCTTCTTCTTCTTCTTCTTCTTCTTCTTCTTCTTCTTCTTCTTCTTCTTCTTCTTCTTCTTCTTCTT
>NC_068995.1:43634338-43637788 GCF_001194135.2 Octopus bimaculoides | reverse complement strand
TATATATATATATATGAACGTGCATTATATAAAACATGTATATAGACACATATCGCACACAAGAATAGTATATGAGGAGTAATGGAAATTCCATTAAACCATGGTTGGTCTTTGTAATGTTAACGATTCTTTTATTAGCGAGAACAACAGTATCAATGTTATTTACACTCACAGACAACACCAAAATAAAAAGACGAAATCCTTTCGCCGATATAGATTCGACATGTTTAAGTTTGTGCATAAAGCAATTTTCTGACAAAGTTACTTTAGGCCACACAGCTTGTCCTTGCCCAAACAAATTACAAAGTTACATTTCTGTTAACATGAAAATGTGGTAGAGTATTTTGGTTGCTTTTTATCAGAGAAGCTAGACGAGGTATTGTCTGATATGCTGAAAGCAATCACTGCCATCCAACGTGGTAAAGCTTAAAGAGCTCTATAATTGTTTTTAGACACGGTAACAGCGACAGAAAATGAAATTGTAAGATACCTGTCCGCCCCAACTTGTTATACATCAATAAGTTAGACCATAAAATGCAAAGATGAGTCAGAACGTCGATCATTCTAGTTTTGACATTCGTATCGCAGTGTGAGTGAAGTGTGCGAAGAATAAACAATAAATGCGTGGTTATTAGATAACAAGAGAATAACGAATCCTAAATGCGACCGAATCATACTGGTGCTGTGTTCATTATGAAGACTTAGACATAAAGAGAACGAGGCTGACTAGATATGTTAACAGAATCAGAAGTGACAGTTATGATAGCAAGATGCACTTCAGGTACGTTTGCTCTTCAGAGCTGGAAAGGTAAAAGAGAAATGACAGGAGAGAGCAGTAATCCCCACAACTCCAGAGCCCCATCGGCTATAATTCTGTAGAACAGAGAGGAATTCATCATATACTATGTCCTGGAAAGTAACCGCAAGTCACATTGTCCATCTGGTACAAAAAAATAGTGATAGTGAAAGGGCAAGATATAAAACACGAATGGTATATACCGGTAATAAGGAGTCTCAGAGACTACTACTCCAGTGGGATCACTTTTAATATAATCAGCTGTAGCTATGCAGTCAGCTAAAGAATGTTCCTCATTCTCGGTGTAAGAGGTGATAACCATAAGTTCTGCTCTATTCTGCCGATCTATAGTATGGTGACTGTATGAACTGTTATATAAACCGTTGAAGTGTAAAGTGGAAAGATATTGGAACAGGTGTAAGGTAAAGCCTGCCACCAACATGTTTGTAAAACAGATCAAGAGAAAGACATTAATATGAAATTTGCATTAGGTCGAAAACAGACCGAATTCACCATGGTACTAATAGTAACAGTATAAGGCAACGAGGTTACTCGCTTTGCACAACTCCTTGTCTAAATCAACTAAAACCAAAGAGGTTCGAAATACAAGAGAATCGCAATCGGTAGACATTTAGTGAGAAGCGGAAAATATGGAATGTTTTATTTTTTCTGTTTCTTATTAAGAATGTGATTGAAGGTCACGTTTTGGTGCATGAAGTTCAAGTCTACAGCAGCAGGAGATAGAAGCGTGAAACTCTCTATTTTACTGTTTGTTACTCACATGTATGTAACTGTTTGTTTGCTTATTTTTAAATATGTTGATTATTCTGCTTCTCTATAGTTTTATGATCATCGGATTTTTATTCTAGGCAGTTTTTAATGTGTTTCTTTTTATAGCGGGCCTGATACCACTCCCCAAGTATTATATAAATTTGTATAAGTGATCATCTCATGTTTTTGTAAAGTCAGCGGGTTCTAACGTTTCACAAATTCTAATTATGAATAGTTTTAATGACATTGCCCTCAGCAGCTAATAAGAAGGAATTATTATTGTTGCTGGTGTTAGTGGTGGTGTTAGTTGGAGTCAACAATGCTCTCGAATTAAAGGATTCTAGCACGATGAAAACCTTTCTTGTTCCCCATTTCGTAATATTCTGGAATACTGAAAAAAGCTTTCAGATTAATGACGAATCCGTTCAAATTCCCCTGGGGCGGAACGAAGAGGCTTGCCGTGACATTGTTATATTTAACTCTGTATAATTCTGAGGTCGGTTATTTGTAATATTTTCTCGCATTGGTTACCTCAAAAATAGAAGGAAGAATGCTTGCTAAAATGCTTGTATAATAGTATATGTGCAGCAGAAAAAGAAAACCAGATTCAAAACCAAAGACATTATTATTTTTGTTGACCTTGGCTTCGCATTTGCTTTCATTGAACTGTCTGGGAAAATGAAGTGCACGCAGGGAAAGTGTGGTATTGCATGTGCTTCTAACTCCTAATCAGCTGAAAGGCCATGAGGTTATCCGTAGTTATTCTTCGTTATAGAACGATTACGATGGAAATCAGACTACTGGCGCCTCAGGTATTTGATACTACAGATGTTATCTTATACGTAACTATACAGCTATCAACCAAATCTAGCATTAAGATCGAACAATCACATGTAGGCAAAAAATAGTCACTGGTCATACAGATCATCTTACTTCAAAAATTGATTAACTTTTCCTAGTACAGCATGAGGAGAATGACTTGTTTGCATAGGAAGGGGTTTACTGTCCTGAAGTAAATTTGATGGGTGAGAGTGGAAAATGTGACGTAACTGGATGAGGATACATTAATTTTTTGGATGTAAAATGACGGCAAGAATTAGGAGACATTGACTTTGGTTAGACTTGACAATACAGAATTGTGTGTGCGTATCATGCATGGTTGCCCCCTCCATCCCGAAGATTGCTTCTTACTATTTTTGCTTTGTTGTTCTTTATTTCTTTATGTTGTTCTTTATTGATGTGTTTAATTTTTATTGTTCACCTTCCATTTTAATTGGTAAACAGGAGCAAATTTAAACAGAATACTCCTGTTTAATTTTGTCGTTGTTTCCAAATGTATTTTGTTTTTGTACTCTTCTCAACGACTTGAGCAATAAAATAAGTCTTCATTATCGTGATCATAACCATCACTAACATCATTGTCATCGTTCGTATTGGTGTTACTGTTTGAACTTCGACCAGATTTATAGCATTAGAAAATGAAATTTACTTTTTGAGCACTTACTAAAGATGATTATAAGATGATTATAATAAAGTGAAAAATAACATGCGCAGTTCGGTTTTGAAAAAAAGGAAGCATCTAAAATATATCTGCGCGTGTTTGTCCAACAACACCGTTTGAAAGTCTGTGCTGGTTTGCTTAAACCTCCATAACTTAGCGGTTCGGCCAAGAGGCCAATATGATGAGTACTAGGCTTAAAAAGAAAATAAGCATCGGTGTTGATCCATTCGACTCAAAGTGCTTCAAGGCTGTGCTCCAGCATGACTATAAATAAATGACTAAGAAAGATAAAAAAGATAAAGAACACACTCTGTCACTGACACACACACACACACACACACACACACACACACACACACACACACACACACACACACACACA
>NC_068995.1:43625656-43634034 GCF_001194135.2 Octopus bimaculoides | reverse complement strand
TATATATATATATATATATATATATATGGGAATATCTCGAAATATACAGTTACTCAAAGTTATAAACAGGAGTATAAATGGATGAATACTCTTGATCTCAATTACCGAACTACCAGAAGTGTGCAATGCCAAAAGGAGTGACGATAAAAGAGCTGCTCAAGCAATGCTCTCGCTAATACCAGATATTGTTGCTTGATCCTGCCCGTCGCATCTCAGATGTTCCACAGAGGATACCTTCAAGACCGCAATGCATGTCTCATTTCCTGGCAAGCAGCTATGCACCCAAATCAAAACCACGCCACAGGAATTTCTTCACCGGAGACAGAAATTCTTGGAAACAAAAAGGAGATGATGAGAATGATATTTGAAACAATTATTATTCATTCTTATCGAATGCTTTTTTTCGTTTATAATTCTTCATTTAATTCCTTTAATAATTAGAAAGTAGGAACTACACAATATACTCCATAAAATGTATCATTGTCTTTCCTGCAAACTGACAATTCATTTGATAAGGAGAATGTGTTTTCATGTTTAATGATTCCTGTTTAGAAAGTTAGAGCTCTTCAAGTAATGTCCTTCTCTGCTACATAATATACCTGAGTGATCGCTATGCTGAATGCCAATTTCAATTACACACAAGTCAATGGCATTTTCTTTCGAATTACGAATATAGTAGGACAAATATATCGTTGTTAGAGAATGGCATCATCTATAACGTATATCTTGATGTCTAATCTGACACACGCTGCTCCAATGTAATTTATTTTCGCTGCGATTTATGAGAAAGTATTTGCTTTGGTTCACAACTTATTTTTGTTTGTTAATTGCCATGTCGCATGCAAATAATAAATTCCACACTACACCAAACACATACATGCGCGCGCGCACACACGCATACAAACACACACACTGAAACACAAACATACACACAGAAACACAAACACACACACACGTATGTGTGGATGTGTTTGTGTATACAGAGAGAGTATTTATGTGTAACACAGAGAATAGTGGTGCAAAACTGTTCTCTTAGTATTTTTAGACGTAACTACGTGAGTTTCTATTTAATTATATCACAGTTCTATGGATGGTGTAAAAAAGATGCTGCATTTATTTTCTCCTTCAAAATATGAAATTAAGATGTCAGAATTGCTATCTGTCAACAGCTAGGTGTTTATCGCTAAATTTTCTCGATCCCCACCCGAAAAGTAAAGCTTCAACTCTATGAAAACATTTATGTCTTCTTTCAGCTTGTATCGTTACTCAAAATACGTTATAAATATAATTTTGCTTATTACATATCGATATAAAGAGACTTCTACAAAATAATTGCATTATCAATTGTCTGGAAACATAGAAAAGTAAACGTCTGTCAAAGAAGATATTTTAAAATAGAAATCTATTAGAACTGTTGTTATTCACATTAGAGAAACTGTTTAATCACGCCTATTGCTTATCTCACCGCCTAGTCTATTCAGAATTCTATATTATGAACAAAAGTTTGGTGTTCAGCTTCGATAAATTTATTCAATTATTTTCTTAAGGAAACTTCTGTTGTGAGTGAAATTTTCATAACCATCTTAATAAGTAGTGTCTAACAACACTTTGTTTTGAAAGTCGTATGAAATTGGTGAGGTGCAAAGATACCACAGTAGATTTTAATTCGGTAGCTTTTAAAACTAATTCGTTTACAACTCGAATGCTATCTTCTCCCAGCTGCTGTTCATTTGAAAGGGTTTTATGTTAGTCCTTGTTTCTTCAGTGTATTTAATCCAACGTATTATGAGGCGTACACGGAACATCGTTCTTTTGTGCAAGCTAGGTTGCTAAGGCATATTTCCACAATATCATTTTACAAAGCAGCAATATATCATGTTTTATATCCAAGTCAAATTAAAAAAGGCAAATATTAAATACTTTATTTCCGTTATACAGGGACTATAAACACGTTCTTATACTATTTCGGAAAAGCTTCTTATGCTATTTCGGAAAAAGATAAAAGGGAAAGTAGGAAAAGGGATAGGGAAAATGTAAAGATAATAAATATTACAAACAGGAAAAGTATTTTATCAAATGTTTCACCAGTTATAACATCTATAGATTTAGTCCATTTCCCTGAAAATTGAACATAAAATATAAGCCGATAAAATCTCCAGTTATATGTCAAATTATAGATGCAAATCGGAACCTTTATGGTCAGCTTTCACTTGAGTGGTTTCATGGTCATTATGCAGAAAAAGCCCTTGAAAAGTAAATCCCACGTGCGCCACAGTATTCTTCAATGCAATCCATTTTTATTCTTTCTCTGCTCTATGACAGCTAACAGTACATGCATTTATGTATATCCCTGTCACACGCATCAACTTGGAGAACATGGAATATAAAGAAGGATAACTTCATATAAAATATACGCACGTGCTTTTGTAAGTACACCCGATTCACATCACAGTATCTACGTATGTATATATGCATACATGTATATGGATATGTGTACGTACACTCATGTACGTGTGCGCGAGCATGCGTGTATATGTATGTATATATATGTATATATATATATATATATATATATATATATATATATATATATATATATATGAACATTCTCAATACATAAGTATATATATGCGTGCGTGTGAATGTATGCATATGTATATATACATATCAGTACGGACATAGTTATGTACTCAAACGCAGGCAATGCATACACATATATATGTATGTATGTATGTATGTATGTATGTATGTATGTATGTATGTATGTATGTATGTATCTATCTATCTATCTATCTATCTATCTATCTATCTATCTATCTATCTATCTATCTGCTTTTTTGTGTCTTCGTCTCTTTCACTCTCTGTCTATCTTTATCTGCTTCTCTCTCCCTCTCCCTCTCTGTCTTTCTCTTTCTTTGTAAATGTATCTGTGCGTGTACATGCCCCCACGCGCAATTGCGTATTTATATGCATATTTATGCTTGCACATGCACGGCAAATTTAATGCATATTTTATTATTTGTTTATGTATTTGCTTATTAATATATGCAAGTTTGTGCCAGTGATATTTCGCCACATATCAAGGAGTTTGCAAATTTATGTCCTGCAATAACGTAACATTAATGACTTTCGTTATAAAACTCTTTATGCTGTACATGTAGCCCACGCATTTAATTTTTATTCGCAGTTAGCAACATAATTTCCATGAAATTTTAGGCACTATATATATATATATATATATATATATATATTAGAAGGAAAAGAACAACAGAAAGTCATTTGCAATATTTACTTAGGGTTAGGTGAATTTGAGGTAATCAATTAATTTATTTATCAACTAATTATTGGATATGCTACAGTTGTTTCTGAGATATCCTATGTGATGAGTTAGCATCTCCATACAGTGGATATTCCGTCATCAGATACAAGGTCAGTATGTGCGAAAGTCCTAAAAAGGGAATTCACAGTTCATAAAGGAATAAAATAGATAGAAGAATAAAGAGTAAAACAGTCAACTATTGATTTTAAACAGAATTTTTCTGCATACCTGAACTCATTCAAATATTAGGAGCATAGCAAATCCACGTCCCTAGCTAAATACATACACAATCTGATAAACAGAAAAATACCATATAGGAATACCTGCGCCTTAATAGATTCTGGTGTCTCATACCAAGGTCAGACTCTGCCTGAAAGAAGCCCCCAAATATTAATTCATGATTCTCCACACTTACTCAATAAACAGCACGAAGCATGTTCTACATGTAAACATAAGTTTACAGGTCGAAATAAAAGCAAAATCAACACACAGAACACTTGCCTCTAAACATCCACGGTCGTTACAATATACGCACTTTTTTCTCTTTCATCTATCAGCAGCATAAGTATCTTAGAAACTAGCTGCAATAATTTTTCTATTAATTTTTAATCTATAATCTTTTAAAATTTTAATTCTCTATTTTTTTCATCTTTTATTCTATTTAATTGTATATTTAATCCTATATACACTTCCTTGGGTTAGGCATTTACTTTTCTCAATCTATTTTTAGGTATCCTTAGTGGCCAACGAACTAAATATTCTTTCTGACCACACCGAACCTAAATTCCCCTATTTAATTAATGCCTGCCTCCTCTAATTTACTAAAACCTTAATGCCCCCCGATTTCGTATCCCCAACCGATCATAGCAAAGATTAATACTGACATATTCTTTCCCGCACCTAACCCATTGTTTTCTTACCTTTCTTTCTTCTCTCTCCTCTATTCACTCACTCACAACAGTTATCTATCATAATATCTGTCTTTCTCACTCTTTATATACACATGGACCATTGCCATACTAGCTAACCACTTGTTCTATTCTTTTAACATGAACGCAACTTTCAAAATACTGCCAAAATACTGCGTGGGCTATATAAGGACCTATACCTCCACTGAAGTACGGATCAGTCTCCACACCCTCCAGAAGCATATGAGCTGTGGACTTTATTCCTCGTGTTTCTATTCTTCTATCTACTGTTTTACTCTTTATTCTTCTATCTGCTATTTTATTCCTTTGTGAATTCCTTCTCTAGAACTTTCATACATACTGACCTTGTCTTTGATGACGGAATACTCAGTGTATGGAAATGCTAACTTATCCCTTAGGATATCCCAGAAACAGCTGTAAAATGTCTAATGATAAGTTAATTGGTTATATGAAATTCACCTTACTCTAAGTGAATATTGTAAATGACTTGAGATAGTCGTCCTGCTTTAGTTTCTGTTGTCCTTTTTTCCTTTAGTATATATCTGCTATCTCGGAAGACTACTACGGCTGCTCCCTAGCTCCAGTCTTAGCTGTGAACTTAGAACCTAAGAGATTACTAATTTTAAACACAACGTACCTATTCATTACACCACCACACATATGTATTGCATGGAATGAGACTTTGTAGTTGGATGATTATGCATCTCTAGCAAGGCGCGTTCATACCTCATTTAATGCAACAAACGAAACACGTCTAGATAGAAGTACACACGTTTATGAATCAATTTAAAATTCAACAAAAGTTAAAGAATTGGCCTTGGGAGGAATATTACTGATGTTAATACCAAAATGCAAGCGAGAATACATCACACAAACGTAGATAACAAATACTGTTAACTCTTACGAAGTTTATGTTAATAACTACCACATGCCAATTACCACCTGCTGCCGACAAAACTTGCGGAAGTGACACTCGTTTTTGAACTGTTTCCTCACAGAAATCTTAAATTGTGAATAGAAAATAATAAAAAGTTATTGTTTCATAAGAAACTTGTAGGAATAATGCTCCGCCTTGGCGCTGTATTGGTTACGATGACGAGGCTTCCAGTTGATCTCATGAATGCAACAGCCTGCTCCTGAAAGTTAACTTGCCAGTGACTGAGCTTTCCACATACCCACCCACCCTTAACGTAGTTCACAGAGAGATTTAGCATGACACAGAATGTGACTAGGCTAGCCGTTTGAAATATAGGATCATGTAAAATAAATTGTCTTGCTCAAGGATACAATGTGCTGTCGGGAATCGAACTCAAATCCTTACGATTGTGTGCCGAATACACTAATCAGTAAACCATACAGTTTACATTAGGAATAACGAGCAAATACGAAAATGCTTTACTGGAAATCTTGGAAGGAAATGATTTCAGAGGCAGAAATACGAACATATACACACGTACAAACAACCCTTCTTATACTCATTCACTATCTATTATATCTGTGTATTTCTGTGTGTGCGTGTGTTTGTATGTGCATTTGTAGAGCGACGGGCTCACAATCATTAAGTAGCGAGTTCGATTTCCGGAGAGGGCTGCATTATCTTCTTCAGCATGTTACTTTATTTCACGTTGCTCCAGTTCAGTCAGCTGTAGAAATGTGTTGCGATGTAATTGGTGCCAAGCTGTACCGGCCTTTGCATTTCCCTTGTGGGTGGAAAGGGAAGGCTGGTATGCATGGGTGACCGCTGGTCTTCCATAAACTACCTTAAACAGGCTTGTGCCTCGGAGGGTAACTTTCTAGGTGCAATCCCATAGTCATTCATGACCGAAGTGAGGTCTTCTCCCTTTTATGTATTTATACAATGAGACCTGTTTCGTTGAACTAGCAGTTAACTCTCAGTCAGGTAGTGAACCTAAGAAGAGTTGCAAAAACAAGCTAAAAATAATATTGAAAATGGTGCATATTAGAGCACTGTCGTTTGGAATATGTTGCTGAAGATCGCTCAATATGGCGCAGTGCTGTGTTGTCTGGAATATAGTGCTCTGAATCTAATATAATCACAGAAGTTAGAGTAGCGTTGCACGGAAAGCAAAGAGTCCTGACCCTGCAATTATTTCATGCTAAAATTGGCTTTATAAGACACCACAACTTCCATAGAGATTAGAGCTGTCAATCTGGCCATCTTCAGCAACAGGAAGGAAGAACACCAAGCATGTACAACATTACAAATAGATAAATAAATTAGATAGAAATATAGGCAGACAAATACAGAGACAGAGAGCTAGAGAAACAGAGGTCATTATATCAAATATGTATACATTTCGAGCAATTCGATTGGTGTAATAGATGGATGTGTAATTAATTGTCTACAGAAAAACCTCAATTATAATTGTAAAAAACCCCCCAAAAAACTACAAATCATAATAAGATTCAATATGGAAATATACGGGTTTACAGAGTAATTATATATTGGCATTTATTTACACATTATTCATGTTGTTTGCTTGTCGCTTCTCCTCTTAACAAACAAATATTGTTTGTATGCGTGTATGTGTGTGTGTATGTGTGTGTGTGTGTGTGTGTGTGTGTAACTTTGTGTGTGTGTACACGCAATATATATATATATATATGCACACACACACACACATATATATATATATATATCAATATAGACATATTTATATATATGCATATATACATATATACACACATATATATATGTATATATAAATAATATACATACATACATACATATATATATATATATATATATATATATATATATATATATATATATATATATATGTGTGTGGTTGTGTGTATATATATAGACATACATAATGCATGTGTGTGTTTTAGTTTGGATATAACAAATACAGAAAAATCAATAGAAGCTAGAGAATAGTATATAGGAATGGCGCGAGAGTGAGAGAGGGAAGCAGACAGAGGGGGGAAAGAAAAAATGAGAGGTAAAGAAAAAGAGAAAAATGAGAAACTGAGAGAAAGTAAGAGAAAGAGAGAAACGTAGGCAACCGGATGCAAATGTGCGGTAAAATGTATGTGTTGACCGAAGAGCTGTATAATTTATCATAACGAAAGGATTAAGAAACTACAATAATGAAACGTTTTAAGATATGAAATGAAAATTCACATAAAAATCTGTTGCATAATGAAAGAGGATATTAATGACTGGGTGACAATAGATACAAAATTGTATCATATACATGCATACACACACTATACACACACTATACACACACTATACACTCACACTCAAAGTTATATACATACACGCCCACACACACATATATATATATAATATAATTGTATATATGTATATATGTACACACGTTTATGTATGTGTGTAAATACATGTGTGTGTGTGTGTGTGTGTGTTTGTGCGTGTTTGTATATGCATGCATACACATACACACACATCGACACTTACACACTTACACCACACGTTTGTGTGAAATTTGAAATTTATTGTACGCTGAAAAATTTTACAATGATTATCTGGAATTTCGTGTTGGCAATCTTGGCACGGCCATGAGAAATGAAAGCTAATTAAATATCTGAAGTCTAAAAGGATTTTGAACAAAATGGCGGCAACCGATATGTGAGGGATTGCGAGGAGATATGTACGCTGAATGGCGTAAAAAGTTCTACTTTGTGCTGACGTTACAATAGCAGTTTACATAACGACGTGTTGTAGCTGGTGCTACTGCTGATAATAATAATAATAATAATAATAATAATAATAATAATAATAATAATAATAATAATAATAATAATAATAACAATAATAATAATAACAATAATAATAATAATAATAATAATAATAATAATAGTAATGATAATAATAATAATAATGATGATGACGATGATGATAGAAATAATAATAATAATAATAATAATAATAATAATAATAATAATAATGATAATAAGAAGAAGAAAAAGAAAAGGAAGAAGAAAAAGAGGAAAGGGGAGGAGGAGATAAGCAGCTGCCAACATATACAAGCTGCACAATTAGAAAAACTGTAAACCACAGCAAAATATATAACAAGAAAAGAAAATTTTAAAAAATCAGAAAATCAAAAATTCAACGACGTTAACATCAGTATATATATATA
>NC_068995.1:43617335-43625561 GCF_001194135.2 Octopus bimaculoides | reverse complement strand
ATACATATGTATATATACATATATACATGGATATATGGGTACAGGACATGGAAGAAAGGAAGACAAAATGAAAAACGAGAACATAAAAAACAAAAACATAGAAAATGAACATTTTTTCGAACAACGAAAGAAACAAACAAACAGAGAAACGAGACAGGCAACATAAAGAACATACCCTTCATCAGTTGTCCCCTGTTTTATCTACTCCCCGTTTCGAAGGTAGGGACCAGAAGCAACTTCGTTAAAGCAGTCATTCCCGCAAAGCAAATTAAATAAAATGTGAGGATTTTTGCGCAGGATAAAAGTGGTAACAAAAACAGGACAGTGAGAACAAAACAGTAAAAACAAACGCTGAGGGCTGTTAAACCAAGACGATGTGAAGTGGTGAACGTAGGAAAAAGGACCTGGGAGAAGAGACAGGTAAAAGCACATCTTGTCTTTAGGAAGGAAGTGGAAGAACGAAAGATGGATGACCGTTGGTCGCGTGTGAGCAACGAGAGAGTCAAGGAGGAAGAGTGAGTGATAGAGAGAGAGAGAGAGAGAGAGAGAGGGAGAGAGAGAGATAGAGAGAGAGAGAGAGAGAGAGAGGAAACGGTGAAGGGGAGAGGAGAAGAATAGGGAAAGGGTGGGAGAGAAAAACAGAAAGGATGAAGAACAAGAGAGGGAGATTGGTAGAAAGAATAGAGATAGAGTAAGAGTGCGCATCGTAATTATTAAGGTAAAACTTACTTGGAAATGGATTCGTGGCGTTCGATCATATAATTATTTAAATGATATATAACTATATGCATATATACATACATATATGTACATACCTAAATATATATGTATATATACATGCATATATGGGTACAGGACATCAAAAGAGTACGCACACAAAATGAGACGCGAGAACCCGACGGTAGTGGGTATATATATGTAGGGATTTTGGAGCTGGATGACATTCTACACAGAGAAATTAAAGTCAAGGTCAGCGAGGCGTATCAAAAGAGAGTCAAGATGGTGTTGAAATCCAACCTGAATGCCAAAAATTTGATTATCACAATGAATATCTGGGCGGTTGTTGTCATATATAATGCGTCCATCCTCAAATGGACTAAGGAGGAAATATCAACACTGGATAGAAGGACTAGAGGGTTGATAACGCTGCATTACTCCATTCCAAAACGATACACGCAAAATTGACCATAAATTTACTTCCGGTCGAATTCCTGGAATTTTTACCTCACCGTCCTTCTTCCCAAATACGATCTAAATATGATGGATGGAGCACATACTTTTTTGCTCAGACAAGGTACTACTGAGTGTTTGACGGCCAAAGCTTCAGCCTCGAAGAGCACTGAAATTATCGAAAATGCATTCCTTTCGAGATATGCTGAATGTAGGTTATTACTTCTTTCAGTACACTTTCAACATTTACCTTACTAGCCGTCTCTGACTACCCGGCTTTGAGATTATAGCAACATATTTATAAATTAATGCTTTTTCCGCTGTTTCAGCCAACACCTCGAGTGTGGGGGTATTATGGTAATGTCATAACACCCCCACATTCCATTTAGCCACTTGGGCCCGACATATAACCTTCTGTAGGATATCCATCCTGTACGGCTCTCTGCCTTTCGTAGCTGCGAATGTATAGATCTTTATGTTGTCCTTGTTATTCACATTGGACATATTGTTGCCGCTTAAGCTGCATTGGTTACTGTTGTCTTTGTTTTTCCCTCGATCATAATTCTTCTTTTTTCAATGGTCGTCGTTTTATTGATGTTGCTGCTGGTGGATGCATTTGGTATTGTCTCATTTGTTGAGGGGAAATCAGCTTCATAATTGGAATTAAATACCCGCGCTGTTTTGTCGTTGTTGATGTTGCTGCTGCTGTTTGCTGTCATAGTTGTAGTGTGGTCCACTATACTTTGAGCTTGGTGACTGCTCACTTTCGTTTCCATTTCAAGGCAGAGTGAGTACTCTATGACGTGTTGCAACTCTCTAGCAGAACGTCCTCTTACTTCTTCCTCCATGATAATTTAGAAGGCGGATATTGCCATGTTTGATATTAAAATTATTGTTTTTCAAAACAAAATGAATATTTTCTTTTCGAATTTGAGATCACAAGAAGCCACAAACAAACACACCAACCAGACCTTTGCAATGGCGATAGTTTTGTAACAAAGTAAACAGTTAACAACTTATGGATACACAAATTAAAACGATAAATCTTACAAGCAAGAAAAACAAACATACATCCACTACAAATAATAACAACAACAACAATAATAATAACAACAACAGCAACAATAGCAACAACAGCAACACCAATAATAATAATAATAATAATAATAATAATAATAATAATAATAATGACACTCAGCAAGAAATAAACCTTCAAAATTTCTCCTGTGATTTCAAACTTCCTGAAGCACATGTCCATGTTGAATATGAATCTCCAATTATACCACTCTAATGGAGTACTGATCACAAAAATTATTAATATCAACTGCGGCATTTTCCCAAGTGACTTACATTCACCTTTAATTTTCTGTATAGCTCTAATACCCCTTCCAAGTTAACATAACAGAACAGGGTATGGATATAAAATTGCCAACAAGAAAATAAGTCATTTATTTTAAATGGATGATTTAAGACTCTATGAAAAAGACAATAATACAATGCGTTTCTCTACCCTAGGTATCAGGAAGATACTCGGCAAGAATGGAAAAAGAATTGAAAGAAGATAATAATAATAATAATAATAATAATAATAATAATAATAATAATAATAATAATGGTGATGATGATGGTGAGGAGGAGGGTGAAGTAGAGAAGGAGGAGGAGGTGGAAGAGCAGGAGAAAGCGGAGGAAGTTGATGAGGATGTAGAAGAGGAGAGGCAGATTGAGGAGGATGAGGATGATGATGATTATGATAAGAAGTGGAAAGAAACGAAGAATGAAAAAAAGAAGCATGTATTTTACTTTATCGGCTCCAACAGGATGTTAGTGAAAGTTGTTCCCAGCGATATCTGGACTGAGAACGTAAAATGAAAAAAAAAAAAAATATCTCAAAAGATTTTCCTGACATTCTAAAGATTCCGCCAGTTAATCATCGTCGTCATCGTCAATGTCTCCTTCACCACTGTCGTGGTCGTTGATGTAGTAGTAGCCGTACTACTACTACTACTACTACTACTACTACTACTACTACTACTACTACTAATAATAATAATAATAATAATAATAATAATGGAAGTGTTATCATGTACATTGTTTTGTCTTGGTATAAAAAGATGGGCTACAGCAAATATTCTGCTCAATACCACGGATTTGCTTGTCAGTTGTTTGACCTTAACCAGTTGAGCATGTCCCTTGGTGGCTGACGATATGTGCATCTCTGATCATGAGCAGAAGTAGTGGGGGAGCATCATAGCCATGTGTTGAAAGGAATTCTTTGGGGTTTGGATAATTCACCTTTGGTAACATGGTATTTCGTTCGACATCCTCAAACAACCGTTATTCAGGGACCTTTTGAGCGGGATGGGCTACTCGACCTGAAGAAAATTGTAACTGGGCCACACCTGCAAGGTCATATCTTGATATGAGACAACTATATCGCGCACACATGGTTGTGATGCATGTGCCTGGTGTACCATTATCAGACGGGTAGTGATGATGGGTATACCGAGCTTCGTATATTTTACCCCAGTGTCACTCTGATGCCATGCACTGCTCTCTCACTCAATAATAATAATAATATCATAGTAGTCGCCTTAGGTATAATAAAAAAAATATTCAGACAAATACATAACAAAAACACCAGGACTTACAAATATATATATAACATACAGAAAATTGCACTACTGGGCACTGCACACATCCTATGCAAAACACTTTCAATACAGTAACCATAAGAGCATCACAGCAAACCACAGCACATACCCAAGGCACACAGAGCTGCGCTCGGTAGTGAAGTGAAAGCACGTTATAAAAATAAAACTACTGAATAATAATAATACTATCAATAAGAATATTTGAATGTATATAACAAATCAAATCTAATAAAAATTGCGTATTATGTATATGAATGTATGGAATAACACAAGGCTAACATGTACCAAACAGGAGAAAAGATGTATTTTATTGTAAAAAAAAAAAACAAGAAGAAAATAAATCTGTTACATGTCACGTGTCATTTATCTAGTAGGTAGTATATTATAAGAAAAAAGGATTTTACGTAATATCTGCAATGCTTGACACATTGCCATTTATTATTCACACAATTTGAACAAAAATGGCCCGTTGTCAGTAAGCCAGCGAGAAGAGCGCAATTTAAAACGAACATGTCCCTGTCTACCGATATCACACTAACGACAGATCGTCATTCAGATACCAAATTTAATTGGATAAATGTATTCTTTATTCTTTTTCGAGTGTATTCTATTTTTTAAAATTTTATTTTCTGTAATACCTATGTAGATACAGTGGGCTTGTTAACTTATACCTCGAACTGAATCCGTTATTAAGTCTCTACAGCCATCAAGACAAGTTGAATAAATCAACGTGGTCATTGTGATAATGATAGTTGTGGTGTTGGTGGTAAGTGTTCTGATGTTGACGATGTTGATGATTGTTGTGCTGTTGAGAAAATGGAGACTTGTGTGGGTAGCGACTGTATTAGTTAACTTGATGGTGATGATAGTAGTTGTAGTGTTGTTGACAGAGTCACTTGTCATCTTAATGATGGTGGCGGTTGTGTTGCTATCACTTGCTATTGACGTCATAGTTGTTGCTGTTGTGTAGAACACAGGCAATTTCCCCAAAGGTGTCACTCAACTAACAAAGAAATCCGTCTCCTCAATTATACCGTATCTCACTTTCGTCGGGGACCATACTGCACACTCTGAGATGCACTGATGAATCGTATGGTACAAAGCGTTACAATCTGGCCACATTGCACTCTCTCTACAACTCGGTCAATTTTTATCAGCCTGGAAATAATTGCGGTGAGAACTGCTAAGGAGAATCCGTGTAAGGCGCTTTAATTGCTATTTTCTAGCATTTATTTTCGATGGCATTCTAATTATTGAGAATGAAGCGGATAATTCTGTGTGTATGTATATGCTTCATTTTTGTCTTGGCTAGACAAAGGTTAGAATATTGGCCTCGCAGTAGTTTCGGACTCGTAACTATGCACAGTAGTTTGTAGGTGAGTCTTCAAGGTGTAACAAAAATTGTGATATTTAAACGTACTGTGATGACTAATGGTCGTCTTTCGTTCGTAGGAATCTTGAGTTACAGCGCAGAGAAGTTGTTGACGAGATTGTGGTGTGTCTAGAACTAGTGATGGCACATATTATACAACTCGGTGTACATTATAGCTAATAGTTTGTGGAGAGAGTAACAAACTCTATGACGGACCTAATGTTTCGCTGCCAATGTTGCTATTTTTTCTGCTGCCGAAATCTGGCTAACTGTCCGTGCCCCATTTTGATTTCCTAACTGTATTTTCGGCGCAACGTGTATTCTGTGAGGATATCTGCAAACTGCTAATATTTTCGTGCGTCCTGTGTATGCGCGCACGAGTAGTATGCTTTGTGGTGAAAGATTGTAGTTAAATTCTCTTGTGTTGCCAGTACGAAGGAAGCCAGTAGATTTGTAAGGCGCTACTTTAAGTCCATTAATGTGCAGTTATATTTCAACGTGACTGATGTAGGTTGGGAAAAATGCAGCAATACCTGAACAATAGCTGGTAGATGTCCGTACATATATCTGGGAGATGTCATCTGTATATGAGGTTGTGTGCATGTTTTATGAATGTATATTATAGCAATGTTATGGAGATATATATTGAAAACAACGGGCGTGAGAACGCAGCAATGTGTTATTCCCATCGTTGAATTTCAGCCATAGAAATGTTTTTATATACCGGTCGTTATAGTATGATATGAGCATAAATCAGATCTAGACGAGAAGATCTACGACCAACGGAATTCCAGCCAAGTCCATTTCCGTCTTGTATGTAACAAGGACTGCATTATCGAACGTATTCTTCTCTCTAAAATGGTAGCAGAGGCGGCATTGATGTTGATAGTAGTATTGTTGTATATTGGTCATAATTGTAGTGAATGAAAGTGGTGTTGATTTTGGTTGTGATGTTAGTGTAGTCGTTGTAGTGGTGCCGTTCATGGCAGTAATAATGTTAGTGATGTGGTGTTAGTGATGGCGCTAGTGGTGAGTATGATGATGGTCGATGTGGTGTTATTAACAGATACAGTGGTAGTTGTGACGGCAGTTGTTGACGTATAGCGGTTGTTGTTGTTGGAGGTAGTGGTGGTGGTAGGGAGGATTATGTTTCGGGAGTTTAGCAATAATTACAATTTTAATGAATAATGTTTATTTAACGCGGGAAGACCAATTACTATAGCGTTATTGGTGACGGTGGTGTGGTAGCTGCTAATGGAGGTGTTGCTGGCACTGATTTTATTGTTGGTGGTGGTGTTAAAGGAGACGTCGCTGACGTAGCTGATACTCTGTAAATGCATAAATGTTGGTGGTGATATTACTAACAGAGGAGGTGTCGTTGAAGGTGGCGGTGGAGATCTCGTTAAATTAGTGTAGTTAATATTGTTGTTGGTGGTGGAGGTGACACTGGTGGTGAGAGTGTTGTTAGCGGCGGTGTCACTGATGGTTGTGGTGTTCTTGTTAGAGAAAGAGCCACTGGTAATCGTCGTGGTGGTGTGATCCGTCACAGTGGTGGAATTGTTGGACTCCACTACAAGCGGTTGGAGTGTCATTGAGTTTTGCAGAGATTTTAAGTGTTGTTATTGGTACTAACCCGTTGCGCTTGTGGGTGCATGTGTCGCTACTGATAGTGATTATGAGATGTATCGTTAGTGTTACTGGGAGGTGGATCGCTATTGGTGTGGTTTGTTACTGGTGTCGCTGTTGGTGATGATAATAAGCTACAGGCTGTGGTTTAAGACTAAGATTTAAAATAATAGCATGTATGTCTATTCATAGCACGTTTCTGCACAAACGAACGTCAATACGGCTTTTACTATTGCTTTTTCTCTCAGAAAATGACTCCTCAAAATAGCTTTGGCTTCTAAGCGCGACGTATGCTCCAAATAAGGTCAGTAATCAACAGGCACTGGTGTTTAGGTTTCATTTATTCTCCTCAGTGATTGACACAACGTCGGACATTTAAGCTTAAATAGGGATTGTTCAGATCCATAAAAATTACCAAACAAAATATTTGCTCACGTATGCATAATAATTTAATCTCACCTTAGAATGCCTTCGTACATATCAACATAATGTTAATTTTAAACCATTAACTTTAAGAATATTCCCTACCTTTCATTACGATTAAAACAACAGTCGTCAGCTTTATTGATAAAAACTTAACTGCCACCTAACAGCATTCGACGGGACTAATTGTAAGATTTTTGCTAATACTATTCCATAACGTAATAATCATAGTTCTACAAACCATAGTGAAACAATACTGAGAGTTCTTTCAGCCTTGAAGTTCTATCAAAACTCCTAGTAGTCGGTAGATATCAGTTACACAAGCAGTGAATTATAATGTTTCCCAGTTAAGGTCAGCAGATAATGGCAATCCATAGCTGTCCGGTGCAGCACGAGTGAGTAGCAGTCCCTTTCAAGAGCAGTCGGTAGCAGTCCCTTTGAAAAGGACTCAGAAGCAGTCAATACAAACAAGCCTCACTTAGCATACATTGAAAACAATCTTATTTTTTAAGCTGTAAAATCTATGCTATTCACAACGAAATGAGTGAAAGAACAAGTTTTTTTCGCACTCATGTGAGGTATTAAGTAATGCGAAACTTAATCAATATGTTAATACATCACGTTTCTTGAAAACTATCCTCTAGAAAACACTGAATGCTCATTCTTTAAACACTACTCTCTCTGTTTCACTTTATACATACATGCATACATACATACACACATCTCCTTCTCTCTCTCTCTCTCACTCTCTCTCTCTCTCTCTCTCTCTCTCTCTCTCTTTATATATATATATATATATATATTTATGATTGACCCTTGACTGAACACTATTCAATTTTTTTTCTCCGTGTTTTTCTCCTTGTCTCCGTATTCTTTCTGTTGAAGAGCGTAGCTCGAAACGTCAAAGACTTTCCGTATTCCCGAGCGTCATACTAATATATCCTTTTGTTATTTACACCACCTGTCCTCGTCTGTTGTTATTAT
>NC_068995.1:43616523-43617161 GCF_001194135.2 Octopus bimaculoides | reverse complement strand
TATATATATATACGTACATACATATCTATATTTATATCTATACCTACTTATCTATCTGTCTATTCATCTATATGTATTCAGGGGGTAGTGATTGACTTTAGTGTTATGCATTTCACGGTTCAATATCGAATGGGTAAGAAAATGGTATTGTCAATTAATTCACTTAAACTGTCGATCTATTCGTTCCTGCTTGACGCTTCTAACATTATCTCCACTTTCCACAATCACTTAATCAACTCCCAACGGCTCATCGTTATATAACTACACCCACTCCGTAACTATTTCCTTGTTCATAAGCGTTATCGCTAAACGACTGTGGCTCAATCGTTGGATAATACATATTATATAATCGATATGATTATAACATTTCTGCCTTCCATGTCTTCGAGCATGCTACGTGATATATCATTCATATGATAAAGAGACCATTGTAAGGTGAGGAATATATATAGAGCCAACAACTTCTTTCTTTATATGTTATTTACAATCCATGACTAAAGGTAACCTACTGGGTTTTCAGTTCTTGTGAAACTAATATATCAATTAGAGAAAGATCCTTCTTTATACGCATTCAGATAATCGTTGTTCGCAGGAGTGCTGCCTGAAGTATATACGCATGTATGTATATATATATATAT
>NC_068995.1:43614589-43616209 GCF_001194135.2 Octopus bimaculoides | reverse complement strand
TATATATATATATATATATATATATATATATATATTTCGTTTTGGGATTTGTGCAAGACGCAACGAAAATTTTAGAAAAATAGAAGTAAATGAGTAGAGTATGTTAAATTACTGGTGAGTGTGTTAAATTATAGGGCACTGAAAGAGGATGGTTCTCCCCAGACACAACAGAATATATATATATATATATATTAATATTTTGCATGTATGTGTATATGTATACAGATTGCGATGTGTAAATTGTCGCCATTTTGTATTTTTATTTTATTTCGCGCATGTTTTTCATATTGTCGACTACACAGTATAGTTTAGTCAATTGGGTACCATCTGTGAGAAAAAGTAGCACCATTATATAATTACCTCTGCCAGAAATTTGGAAACGACATGCTGTGCCGCTTGGCATTGGTATCAGAAGCCCCAATATGAACATTTCAGAATATTTGTGTGGAGAATTGGGAAATAGTTTGATAAGTCTAATGAGGATTACGTAGATACGGCAGTTTTGAAGACTTATTCTGATTGTTCTGAGAAGAAAAGAACTCCTGAATTTGTTGGTGAGATTCAGGCCATGATTGACAACGATCTCTCCGAGTCAACCTGGGAGTGTCTGATTTTCTTATCAGGCAGGTAGTGCATGAAGACATTCGGCATTCTTCATACAAGATGAGAAAGGTCCAATCTTTATCTCAAGCCATCAAGGACAAGAGGAAAGACTTGTGCTATGAAGCTTTTGAACAAACTCAAGCATCCCCTCCAACCGAACATGCTTTGGTTTTCCTCAGACGAGAAAAATTTCTGCCAGGATCAGATGGTGAATACGCGCAACATCCGTTGGTGTGCCGTGTCCCCAAAACATGTACCGAGAGTGATAAAAATCAAGCATCCAGTCAACAGCATGGTGTCTGGAGTGATCACTAGTGGTGGCGACGTTATACCTCCATTCATCTACCTACACGGCCTCAGACTCAACACAGAGGCCTACATCAAGTGGCTGGAGGAGTTAGTGCTGCCCTGGTCAAAAGGGTGGATGCTGGAAGAATTTATATTCGGCAACAGGACTCTGCACCATGTCACACATGCAGGAGAATCCAATCACAGCTGTGAGACAATTTCTGCGATCACATCACACCTAACATCTGGCCATCTAACTCCCCACACAGCAACCCCCTTGATTATTATGCGTGGGAGACAGTTGAGCCAGAGACGAACAAATCTCCTTGTAACACCAATGATGAGCTGAAGGCATGGATTATGGCAGCCTTCACCAACTTAAACAAGGAGACCGTCCAGAAGAGTTGTAAGAGATTCCGAATTGGTCTGGAGGCCATGACGATTTAATTGAATAAATTTACTCTTTAGTATTTCACGACATTGTTATATAATCTTGGTAAATATATCTGCTACAATGAGATGTCAGTGTTATTTAAATTTCTGCGTAATTTAGAAGGCAATCTATTCACCGCATCCTGCATATGTAGGCATGTGTTTATGTAAGTTCGTATACGTGAGTATATCCATGAGCGGGCTGTATGAAATGTAATATTTTTTGTATAAAACTACGTATATACATTAATATCTTTCTCTCTCTCTCTCTCTCTCTCTCTCTCTCTCTGTATATAT
>NC_068995.1:43588499-43612638 GCF_001194135.2 Octopus bimaculoides | reverse complement strand
ATTAGAATGGCAACGATTGCGATGGCGACGGAAAAGACGGTGGTGGTTATAAATTCGATGCTAATTTTGGATGATATCGATGGTGGAGATGAGGATTGTGATGATAACCACGACGATGACGACGCTGCTGTTGCTGCTTATAATGATGACGATTATGATGATGATGATGATAATGATGCTGATGCTGATGCTGATGCTGATGCTGATGCGGATGAGGATGATGATGAAGATGATGATGATGATAAGATTATGATGATGATAAGATTATGATGAAGGTGAGTATGATTATGATGATGATGATGATGATGATGATGATGATGATGATGATGATGATGACGACGATGCTGATGATGGTGATGACAACGGTGGTAGTGATGAAGGCGACGATAAAGAGTTAAAAATAAGAATTGTGTATTTAGATAAGAACACAAGCATTACAATAACGGCAGCAGCACTATAAATATACGGGGGCTGGAATGATAAAGGGTGGATGTGTGTATACATAGCTCACTGTCACACATGGTACATGCATATACAATGTGTGTGTGAACGTATGTATTTATATGTGTATGCATGCATCCATGTCTGTATGTATGTATGTGTGTGTGTACGTATGTATGCATTTTGCTTGGAAGAATTACGAAATATAAAACGCAATAATTTAGGAAGCCATTACAATGCAGTTCGTGAAAGATTAAATATGAATGAAAATACTGGTTAAACGTTTATCTATAACCGTTTCATAATCCGATGTTTCGGTTACACTTTTTTCCCCCTTGGGCGATAACTTTAGGAAAACTCGTTTGCGCATTGTACAGTATCAAGTTTGTCATTGAAGTTTTAAGAAATTTATGTGTGGATAAAATAGCGTTCTATATTTTGTTGCACGAGGTCCTTTCAGACTTCCTTCATTAGGAGCGAAATATATGTAATTTAAATCAGTTAAACGTATGCGTGTAAATGGGATTAAAAACGGCTGTATAATCTCGTTTGTATGTATCAATTGATATATGTCAATGTGTATGAGCATATACAGTAGCGGCCATAACATAAGAGTCAGTAAGAAGAAGTGTATTGAAATAGTTATTACAGAAGTTTAGCAACACACTGAGCCTAGATATTTCACACATATTTAGATATATCTAATATTCACCTTTCGTGAAAATGTCAAGTGAATGGAATAAATATTTTGTACGTTATGAGGAAATAAACAACATCCCAAATTGCAGCAGCTAAAAGTTAAGGGTCATTTAGAATAAATGAACTATTAACGGAGGTATTTTTGTTTAGAAGACTGTTAAAGGGCTAACAGTTACATCTTATGATCTTACATTATTGGAACATTCAACTGTCAGCGGCTTGTGAAAGACGATCGGTATCCTGTGATGATTAAGAAACGTTTGGGTGCCTTGAACAAGAGGGCAAGTCAAATTCTGTGATGGCAGCTACTGTAGGAAGGTCTAGAATTGTTGTGCAACGGATTATAGCTCGTTCTAAGTCATCAGAATCGACAGATACTAAACCTCAAATCAGTAGACCAAGTAAAACTTCATCAGGACAGGATCATATTATGGTTAGAATGTAATTGAAAGATAGGTTTAAGAGTGCTGCTGAGATATCCCGCCAGTTTAGCTCCACTTCCGATTTCAACGTATCGCGCAAAACAGTTTTTCGGAGATTACGAGGCTCTGAGTTGCTTGCTTTGGCACCGGCAAAGAAACCTCTGATCTCCAAGAAGAATCAAAGAGTCTCCGGTTCGCTCACGAACATGTCGTTTGGACAGAAGAACTGTGATCGCAAGCTCAATTTAGCGATAAATCGAAGTTTGACGTCATTGGTTCCGATGGCGGCTGTACGTCCGATGAAGAAGTGGCGAAAGGTTATCTCGTACATGTGTGAAGAAGACAGTGAAAAATGGAGGAGGCAGTATAACGGTTTTGGAAGTGATCTCTGCTGCTCCTGGTCCACTTATTGGCCTACAAGGGACTGTCAATGCTGAAATTTACAAGCAGATACTTAGACAGTACTCAGATAACAAACACTTGACCACGTGCCACAAAAATAATTGCTGTATGATAATGATTCAAGAAGGGAACCGGGGTCTCTTTCTTTAGCGGATCAATAAGCAAATCGTGAAACGTCAGCCACGGAAACTTTCTATTTATTCAACCGCTGTTCAAGAGATCAAATCAAATGTGTTGACATTGTTTTTCCACTTACAATAAAGCATCGTTGACATTCAAATTTAATTGTTTCTAGTTAATGGTGTAGTGCGTACAATGTATAAATCAATATATGCACACACACACACACACACACACACACACACACACGCACATACACACACACACACATGCACACACACATGCACACACACACACACACACACACACACACAAACACACACATACACACATGCACACACACACACACGCGTACATGTTAACTTTAGCAGGACTGCTTGATGAAGGCGAGAGAGCCGAAATATCAAGAAAATTATCAACACTTTCCTTCGACGTTGAGTGTAATCTGTTATATGTATATATATATATATATATTTACGTGTGTGTAAGTGTATGTAAATGTGTATATATGTCTTAGAGTGTCTATGCATACACGTACATACTGAGATCTACTATCGAATAACATATAAATGTCTGCAGTCGTGTACATGAATAATTCTGTTGACAACCTCTTTACGATGGTCTGCTAGGAAAAACAAAAGAAAGCAAAAATAAAACACAAAACAAAAACACTAAAATCAATACAAAAATGAAAACAAGTAGAAGCAACAATAAAAGTTCTTAACTTAAACTGACTATAAATCTCCCATTCAATCGTATTTGCCTCCCTGCCTCTACATTCTCGATCTTTCAAATTCTCTTTCACTCCCCGAATTATTCCCACTCCCGCCTGCGTAACAGCTAATTTTCTGTCATTTCCCGTTTTCCTCCATTGTTTCCACGCTCTACTGAACTAAAACAAAGAAAACTTATTTCATTTTTTATGAAGCAGAATCGGTCTAAAGTTCTGAAACGCTTCACTTAACGCCACGCAAGTTTACGAAACTTTACTCATTACAAATAAATACATTTTTTTGTTGTTGTTGTTGCAGAAGACCACTAGTTAACTGAGATTCTGCATGCGTGTATATTTACACACTCAATAACACATACACGCATATAAACACTCCCTTGTAAGTGAAATTCGCATAGGTTTGTATGTACAAACACATACACAAGTATGTGTGTTAGTGTGTATAATAATAATTATAATTATATTCGCATATGAAAGACATGCACAGCAGAAATAATCTGAGAAAAATTCTTTTAGACGGCACATAAAACCACACCATCAAGCTATTAATGACGTAATCGGACCGTAAAACGCATGCGTTTCGACGTCATTCCACCTCGTTAGTTACGTAAACGGAGTCGTCCTTCATAGTCGTTAAGAACAGGTTGTTTTATATGAGAACAGAAAATGGTACATATGACCAACTTTTGATATTATCCCCAAAGCTACGATGATCAAGGTACAAATTCTTTTTTCAATTGACCATTTTTTAACCATGCCTAAGATTTTCTGCCACGTATATCACCAGTGGCTTATTATTATTATTATTATTATTATTATTATTATTATTATTATTATTATTAAGGCGACGAGCTGGCAGAATCGTTAACGCGATGGACGAAATGCTTACCGGTATTTCGCCTACTGCAGCGTTCTGAGTTCAAATTTCGCTGAAGTCGGCTTTACTTTTCATCCTTTTAGGGAGAAAATAAGTACAGTTAAACACTGGAGTCCATGTGATCGACTTAACCCCTCCTCCAAAATTGCTGTCTTTGTGGCAAAATTTTAAACCATTATTATTATTATTTGATGCAAACTCAGCTTATTTTGTTCGGTGTGATGGAAAGTGTCAGCTGTTCACGGCCAACAGACTAAGGTGACACTTGTTTACTGGTTAGGCTCCAAGAACCTTGCGAAGAATTGTTGCAGTTCCAAATAATGCTGATTTTTTTAGGTGTCCTACCTTGGCATTTGTACCAATCGTTTTAAGCCATGATGGTTGTTGGGTGCTGATACTTCCAAGTGTACCAATTACTATTGGTACCACGCCTACTCCCCTCTTTAACCACAACTTTTGTATTTCCCACTTGAAATCGTCATATTCTTCAGTTTTTCTCCTTTCTCTTTGATCCTGTTGTCCCCGGGGCACTATTATTATTATTATTATTATTATTATTATTATTGAGTGAGAGAGCAGTGCATGCCATCAGAGTAACATTGGGGTAAAATATACGAAGCCCATTATACCCATCATGACTACCCTTCTGATAAGGGTACACCAGGCACATGCATCACAACCATATGTGCGTAACATGGTGATCTCATATCAAGATAAACAGCGCATAACCTCGCAGGTGGGGCCCCAGTTAGAATTTTCTTCTGGTCGAGTAGCCCATCCTGCTCAAAAGGTCCCCGAATAAGGTTTGTTTAAGGATGTTGAGCAAAACACCCATGTTTCCAAAGGTGAATTATTCAAACCCCAAAGAATTCTTCTCAACACATGGCTATGATGCTCCCCCACTACTTCTGCTTATGATCCTAGATGCACATATCATCAGCCACCAAGGGACATGCTCAACTGGTTAAGGTCAAACAACTGAGAAGCAAATCTGTGGTATTAAGCAGAGTATTTGCTGTAGCCCATCTTTTATACCAAGTCTAAAACAATGTACATGATAACACTTCAAATCAATTAGGATCAGAAGCCATGAGAGCCACTGCCTGGTACTGTATACGGGCATCTATTATTGTTATTATTATTATCGAAACAAAGCTCAGGTTTGGTCTTATTTTGGTAGGATTTATGTGGGTGGTGGGTTACTAACTGTAACCTTAGATATTCACACGTTTTCGACTGTCTTTCGAGTATTTAGAACCCTCCTGATAAGTCTTGCTGTCCCTAGGAGACAAACTTTCTGTAGGAGCTCTACCGGGCATTCTATTTCAATACCCTTCAGTCATTTGTCTCTATCTCGGATTACTATTCTCAATGCACCAGTTATTACAGGACGCACCAATCATTATTATTATTATTATTATTATTATTATTATTATTATTATTATTATTATTATTATTATTATATTAATTTGTTTACTTCCTTTGAGAAATACAGCAATACTTTTTTTTTTCTAACTAGATACGTCTTTGGGAATATGCATACAAGTTTTCTGAGCGAACAAGAGTTTCTATATTTAGAGGGAATTTTTATGAGTCAACGAATATTGTCAAGTTTATTGATTCTTGTATTTTCATTTTATAAAACGTTCTTATGTCTACCTCGACATGCAATTTATCAATGTCGTCATTACTGTTACGCATTTGTATGGTCTACTTTCTGCAAATTATGAATGAGGTGATAATCATATGTCTTATGATTAACTGCCATAAAATTATTTCAATTGCTAGTTAAGAATATTCCTTTAGTTTTTCTTCAGCGCCCTTCTGCACAATATAATATTATAATCATTCGATACTGTTATGTCGATAATTTATATGCTATTGTCAAGGAGAAAGATATCAGGTTTATTATTATGTTTAATCCCAAAATCATCTTTATGTCTTTTCGCAATTTATGATAAATTTTTAATACTTTTTCTAAATGTTTATTGTTATTTCTGAAATTTAGAGGAAAGTTACCCACAAAGAAAAGATTGTTTATTGTTTATACGTTGGTAATTTGATTCAACAGATTTTGCAATGTTCTATTTTGTATTAAGGTTGTTTTATGTTTGAGTATAATTTACGTCAAAATTATTCAGGCGTGTGCTAGTCTATCAGTCGGTCTTCAGAAATCAATTTATGCCACATCAAGTTTTGTTGTTCCCTTCTTACTGTTTTCTACAATAGGTTGGTTCACCAGTGGCTGAACATTACAGTCCAACATTTGTTTCTTGCATAATTTCTAGTTCTCAAAGAATGTCATTGTAATCTACGTGAGTAGCCAGCCTCCTGATGAGAAGAATTGATGTTAGGACTTGTTGAGTTGTTTTAATTAATGTTATTTCCTTCTTCACAAACCATTTAATTATTGACTTTGGTCTACTAAATACTCCATGGAATGCTGATGTCACACGTACGTTAGCAACTTGTAGTTGCTCCAGCCAGAAACAAAGGGCAACACGACTGCCATCAATTTATCCACTGCTATATGTTGTTCAGTTTATTATTTCTTATTCATACCCTTCACTGTTAAGATTTTTAAGGGTTAAACTCCCTTTCAAATCTCTTATTATTTAACTCATACCCTTTCACCTGAACAAGCTCTCCTCTTATGATATAAAATCAGTTTTTTTTTTCAATATTAAAACTGTAATTAAATAGATCAAATCTTTTAGTCAGCGCACGTTTGTGTATTTTTTTCCGTAGATAGAATGCCGCTGGACTAACATTACATTTATTTATACATTCACAGAACTGTTTGTACGTGTATGTGTATGTGGGTGTGAGAGTGTGTGTGAGTGTGTATGTGTGTTCGTATAGGTGTGTTCTATGTTGGACAGATATTTTCCCTAATTCATGGCCATCAAATGTATTGTGTTCTCTTTTCTTTTACTTTATACATTTCCCAAGGTCTTCCTAAATGTTTACTCCGATTGATCTACTGAGATGTGTGTTTTTAATCTGTCTGTTGTAAAATGTGAGCTTGATCGAATATATTTAAATAAATGTTTCCTCGGGGACCTTTGAGATTTTCATCATTGTAGGGGTCTTTTAATGATTTCTTTAGGTCTATATTTTTATTTGTTGCGGGGACTTCTTTATGTCTTGTATGATGATTTCTGTTGCATTTTCAGTGTGTTTAGGAGGTTCGATGTTGCGTGTGTGTTCATAAATGTTGACTTTTATATGGTGTACATTTTGTGTTTTGCGTATACAGTCAGCTTTCACCTCATGCTCTCGTTGGTTCGTATTAGGTCATCCTTTTATGTATAGTCAATAGTTTTTCGTTTATTCCCAGAGTATATTCTTCCTATAAATTCTTTTTTATCTTGCTATTATGTATTAACTTACCCATATTGATATTATTTTTGCTTGATTTTACTCCTTTCTCCAAAGTCATACGTCTCTGTTTTACTCCTCGCTGCTCTAAAATATAGTGTATCAGTAAAATATAATACTTCAGTGTTTTGTTTGCTTCAGTAACTTTCCCTTTTAAGATCTATTTTCAATTATATTTTCTTGGTGGTACCAGCGATGCCCTATGTTAAGCGTTAACTATTTGAGAGAGCAACATTTCTCAATCTCGCACAATCTGATTTAAAAAAAAATTGTGATCGCCTGTTATAATTTGCATTACCTATACCGTGTTGGCTGGTCGTCTTTCAGGTACTAACTAATTATTCCATGGATATAATTGATTTGTATTCAAGGAAACTTAATACTATTTTCGATTTATCAAACTTTAAAAAAATGTTATTGCGTTTGCTTTTCTGTTTCTTAGTTCCAAGCATTTCCTTCAGATCGTTTCGTTCTTCTACTAAAAAATTTGTTCTCTCCAGTTTCGTTCGATGCAATCGCTTTCTGATTATTTCAAGAATATATTTCCCATGCCTAATAAAGGCATGTAGTACATGAAATTATAGACGGGTATACTTACGAATCAACTTTCTCGTCAATTGTTTTGGCCTCAGATATAATGATGTTAATTAGTTTCAGATTTTGCAGAAGATTTCCCCCGTCCAAATCGGTAGTTACCCCTTGGAGAAATTATTATTATTATTATTATTATTATTATTATTATTATTATTATTATTATTATTATTATTATTATTATTATTATTATTATTATTATTATTATTATTATTATTATTATTATTATTATTATTATTATTATTATCTGCTTTCAGTAGTTATGTGGGAGATGATTCTGCATTAACAGGGAAAATCAGAGTTCACAATGCGTGTACAAGGTAATATTTTCTGACTTGTGGGAAGTGGAAAGGGATATTTTTGTCTAATTGTCTGTGTTATAACATTTGTCTGTTGTGTTGCTTTATATTTTGTGGAAATTGTGTTATTTTGTTATCAATGATTGTGCTATATATATTTGCAGGAAATGACAAGCGAAACTATAAACAACAGTCAAATCTTCCTCAAATTTTCCCATAAGATATTTCAAAATAACAGGAAAAGGACATATTAGTCTTGTTAAACAAGAACAAAACAGCAGTGAGTAACCGTCATTATGACTTCTCATCTATTTTATAATCTGATTCCACAGTAACACTAGTGTCATCTAAACCTCATTATAATTGCTATAAACAAGATTTTTTGTCATTTCCAATGACCATAGTGACAGTAGGTTATATGTTCAACACGAAAACTGTTTTACAACAGAGATGGTTACGGCCGGAATGATTGATACACAATCAAATTTGAACTTGGGGTTCACTACAACAGCAAATAATTACAGCCATTATCGACGTCAATGTTTTCCCATCATCTTCTAATAATCATCATCATAGTAATGATAAACATCATCTAGACGATGACGATAAGGACGATAATAATAAAGAGCATCATTATTAATGTTAAATTACTGTATAATTTAGTTGTTTTTTAAATTAATGCACACAAATTAAATATTTAAAACACTTTGATGAAATATAAAATTGTTTACAAACGATTACAGTTCTTGTAAAAATTGTAGTTTGAAACGACCAGAAAGTTATTTTATTGAAATATATGCAAAAGTATCCATATGCAACCAATGTTTCATGTATTGAACTATAAATACAAAAAGAAATGTTAAAATGAAATTAGCCCATTTTCTGCCACTATTCAACAACGCCAGACACATATAAACTAAAGCAAGAACATCTCTACAGTATTATGATTAGAACATTACACTTCTTATTTAGTGCTGATTAACATAGATAATATAGACAACCAAATAGTTTCAACTATTTAATGATCTCATTTGCATTAAATGCATACTAAGATGAACACCAACAAAGATACGTGTTTTGTTGCACTACGAACTCCTTGAATAGGCGACAACTTTTATGTTTGGACCACAGAACGCTCAGACATCATCCTTGTTTCACTGATTGCATAAATGTCTTAAATATTTCAACTCAAAACACACATCCATTTACAAAAGCGATAATAGTAACAGTCGATTTCTTGATGAAAAATTATCATCAAATCCAAGAAGCAATAATATTTAATTTAAAAGAATAAACCATTTCGACTGAACACATTAAAAGACGCATTGAGAAATCGAAAGAATGACAATAAATGAGTTATATATTGCGAGTGTCATGGGATAGACTGCATCTGGCTACCTAAATAATAGCTCTGACTTCACTGCAAAATATACTTGGCAACATATCAATAATTCGGTTTCTTAAACAATACTTGCAGATTCTGTGTAATAAACTGATGTGTATATAGCACACTATCCAATTTTATGGTATTAGAACAGAAACATTGTTGTAACAAATATAATTTCTGCAACGTCAATAATAATTTCAGTATTAGGTGGAAGTTAGGCTTTATCCATATCTACATGCACGCAAACGACAACCGCGATTTATTTAATAACCGCTTCATGAATATCTATCCTTGCATAAATATAGACAAAAGGCACCTTCTTAGAAGCTAAGAAATTGCTGTAAATTAACCATTAAACGCTGGTTAATTATGCCGTTTAACTTAGATGACCAGCAACGATTTTGGAAATAGTGCAGCTGTCATTACAACGAACGCTTGAAGCAAAGATTGACGCACGTTTCAGAAAACAATAAGCTTATGGTGTTTAGATGCTCCTGAAATATTCTTACAGCGTATTTCGAGAGTTGAGTTAAGAATTTAAAAGATCGTAAATTAAAATATAGAAAGGATTGTCTAATATAATGACATTTAAAACAGTCATATGGTAAAATACATTTGAGTGTTTAAAAAGCCGGGATAAATACCTTTTACGATCTATTCAGGCTGCTTGCGTTTCGAGTTCCTATCTCAACGATGTATAATTCTTAAACTTCAGTATTGCAAACAATAAAACAACAACAAAAACAACAACAACAACAACAACAACAACTACTACTACTACTACTACTACTACTACTACTACTACTACTACTACAATAATGAACACCCCTCCCCAAAATTGCTGGCACACTGCCAGCAATTTCGGAGGAGGGTCTGTTCAACTGGTACTTATTTTATAACTGTTACTTACTTTATCAAGATGATCATGATAGATATGAGCCTTAACTATAAGTGTCACAGAAAATACATAAACATCCCCACCAAAAAAGAATCAGTCAGTTTTCACAAGAGCAGTAGCAGTACTACAAATATTACTGTTGCTGTAAAGATCAATTGTTGATCAAGAAACCTTCACTCTAAGCCTTCAGAAAGAGAAAGAAGAATCCGTGAACAGAAGGCTTTTTACCAGTGACACGATTTTGCTGGCGTGAATCCTGGAAACACCAATTATAAATATGGTAAAACTAGCAATACAAGAATACATGCATTTCACAAGTAAATGGCAAACACTTTTGCAGATACACATAAAAGAGTGAATTATGAGAACGAAATCCATTTTCGTTAGAATAGGAACATTTCAATCGGAATATTTATCTTTACGTCTTATCGGTCGTGCGCTCAAAACTTAAATCGACATTTTGAAAAGGATTAAATTCGGATATCAATGCTGCGACAAGACAATGAACGAATCTCATATGACTTCATGTACTACACTGATATTGGTAAACAACTAGATACCTATGAACAGGCAGTAAGTGGGTTTACGAAAGAACTGATAAGAGATTTAAACTGGAAGAAGTTAGCTTGAAAAAAGCAAATTTAATTAACAATATCACACTAGACAAAGTAAGTGAGTTAACATATTTAGGCGAAGCTGATATAAGAATACTGAGTAATAATGAACAAGAGCGTGCACATCACACGCAAATATAAGAAAACTTAGGAAGGAACTTTAAATTCTTAAAAGCGTGTGCTATTCAAAATTAAGGTAATACTGATCAAGTTGCACACCCTGCAATAGCTCATACTTTCGACATTCTCAAACGATTCCTAGAACAGAAATAGAAAATGTAGGCAGAAGCAAAAGAATAATATCTGCATTTAGAATACACAAACCAAAATCTGATATAGAATATACTCATCAGAAATACAAAGCTATTTTCAAATATACACACCAGGGCTACAGAAGCATCCAGCGATGAATGATGGAAGTTAATTCAATCGTCTAAGAAACACAAGCAAAATTAAAATAGTTTTTCTATTTCGTAGGTAACTAAATAATATAAACCTGAAAGAGGTTGAAATGTGAAAGCGAGTTATGAGACGGAAAGAGAAACAACAGAATTTCATTTTTTTTTTCTAAAATCTAATCTAAAATTGGGGCTATAAACTTTCATGCTAACGCTATGGCGAGGAAAGCCTCTATGTCGGATATAAATTAAATGCATTGAACAAAGGGAAGAGAGAAAGAACAGTCGCAGAGGAATCTCAGTTCAGAATGAATTCATTATTATTGCAAAGAAAAAATAAATTCTTCAGTTGAATCTCTGAAAGAAAATATTGGTGTAAAAGACATTAAGTAAATGTAGAATATCAGTACGTTCGGAAGAAACAACCGTATTGCTTCTGGCTGCCCACCTTATTTTCTTAGCCAAGAAAATCTCTATCTACACTCATGACTGAGTTGAAAGAGTTCATGATATTGGAAGTTATATCAGTATTATGAAATACCAATACGAAAGTGGTCGCAGAAATATACAGTCGAAAACAATGACAAACCAGCTCTACTAGATACAACATGATATCTACTAGATACCAACCAACACACACATAGGGAAATCAAATCTAATTGAACACAATTTGGTATTATTCCTACATTCGATAAAGTATGCCTCATGGAAAAGTAGAAATTATTCAGATATAAATATTTAGAAACAGCATTACTCAAAATTATTGCACTGAAAACAGAAGCAGGTGGCGGTTTGTGGGTAGGAGATGACCAAAAACGTGTAATAAATATATAACCGAACCCTAAGACTTACAAGTAGGAATTACATGCAGGAAGTGACAGTATATGACATTGTACTTATAATACTTGTTCATCCTGTGTCTCGATTATGTATTGCGTAACTCAATAGATGAACACAACGATCTGGGTTTCACTTTACAGAAGTCTAGAAGCAGAAGATATCCGGCCGCTTACTTGACTGACGCCGATTATTCTCATGACATAGCGCTCTTCGTAGGCAGCACAAAAGCTGCTGAGCGTTTACTCCCTCTCTTGGAAAATGCTGCAGCTAACATAGAACTATATCTGAAGGAAAGGAAGATAGATTTTATCACCCTGGAGTTTACTTATCTAGGCAAGAATATCGTGTCCACTGAAAAAAGATATTAAATCTCGCGTTGCTAAGGCTTGGGCAGCTATAGACAATCTTAGAACAATATGGAAGTTAATCCTGCCAGATAAATGAAGAGACAGTTCTTCAGAGCAGTTATTGAATCAGGTATCATGAAAAAAATACCTCCTACTCGACATATCAATTCCAACAGATGATGATCTACCTCTCTCTAAAAGAAACGGAGAAACTATCAAAATACAAAGATCTGGAAATTGAGATAACCCGAATGAGAAGCCAAAAAGCAGAAACAATCCCTACAATAATAGTTGCATTAGGTGTGATTACAAAATATATACATACATAACCAAAACACCAGGTATATATACATATATATAATCCTCGAAAGGATGAAAGGCAAAGTCGACCTCGCTTGAAATTGAACTCAGAACATACTGGCAGACAAAATACAGGTAAATATTTCGCTCGGCGTGCTAACGATTCTTCCAGCTCACCGCCTTATAACAGTGAAATAATTTTTATAAGATCTAGTTTATGAATGGTATAAACCCTGAAACATGTATGAGTAAAACTAGTATTTACAAATATTCTCCAAAACATTAACACATTCAAGACATGTGAAAACTGAGTGGTTAACATGAATCACTATTCTATAAAATATATAAAACAAAACACAACATTCCGTTTTCTGTAATATTTGAGATATCATTCTGTTGCTACTCAGTTTTGCATCATGGCTGTAGGAGATTTTGTTTTTAACAAAGGTTACGATATTTATAAACGAAAAATATGTGGAGAAAACATCTGGGAAAGTATTTAATCTTAAGCAAATGAAATTTGAAGACAAAATAAAAATATGAAACTAGAATATTAAAACATACTCTTAGACACATATACACACGCATAGGAACAGATGTAATACGCATGTATCATTAGACAAAGATTCATACAATTATTCGAAACGTAGATACAGAATGAGTTGAATATATACATACAGAGGTACATTTACAAAGAGAGATCCATATACATTCAGACATCTATATACAGATGTACAAATCCAAGAGAAGATAGATGGAGAAGAAAAATATAATCAAACGCACAACGTAAAGCATATATTATACAAACAAATTTCAACACGGTGGCACATACACATAAAAACATAATGCCGTTCAAATAACCAGATATGAGAATACATAAATGTACATATACACGTATCCGATCCAATGAATTAAACGATACCACTGCTAAAAGAAATGCAAAATAAAGAAATTAAACACAACGTTAAATTAGTGAGGGGAAATTATAATAAAAGAATTTTGAATTAGTTCGCAATACTAGATACACTATCTCTTAAATGCATGGAAGATGAAATAACAGAATGCATTCAAACAGTATAATATTGAGTAAAGGATAGGTGTAGAGTGAATCCTAAAAAAAGCATTTTTTCCAAACAAAATAACCAAGCGTTCTCAAGAAATTTCCAATTTTTGATTTGGGGAGAATTTTCAGACAAATATTAAATCCTCTAGGAGGAATTTTTCGAATTATGGAACAATCTAAACGTTAATCAGTGACAAGAATAAAATTTGTAACCATAATTTGTTTTGATGTTCCCATTTCAAAACTAATTAGCTATTGAAAATTAATAAATTAATAAATGTGCATTTTGATGTGAAACGCTTCTCCCGTGCATAAATTTGAGAAACTGACTATTGACCAATCGATTTAAAATTTCATGAGCCGTTTATCTTCAAAGTTCCCGAATACACTAACAGCAAAATGGAGATTCGCTTCTCTTCGTGTCCGAAGGAATGAAACGTATTGTTTGTAACTTCTGAAAGAATGCTTCTAAGAAGTTCAAAGAAAATCTTATTTTCTCTTAGAGAATCATAATTTTATTATATTCTGTTTGAAGATGTTACCATAGCAGTCAAAATCCTCTTGATAAGGAATTTATCTTTGAGTGGAGAGCACTTAACATAGGTTTAAAATTTTAGCACAAGGCCGGCAAGTTCAGGGGTGAGGTTAATAGATAGAATCGACCCCACTGTTGAACTGGTTCCTTTTTTGATCGACCGCGAAAAAGCCAAAAATAAAATCGACCTCGGCAGAATTTGTACTCAGAATTTATAGACGGACGAAATGACATTAAGCATTTTGCCTGGCGTGCTAACGGGTCTGCTGGCTCACCTACATACAGAATAGGACCTAATATTAATGGAATTTAAAGGTGATAGAGTATTTGGCGTAAGTAGAATATGTTGTCAGAGATATTTTCGTTGAGTCTAGGCACAAAATTTAACTTACAGATGCACATGTAACTAATGCTAATAGACTTTTTGTTGAAAACTTTGTGGGATTGTGGGACTGGTAACGGATGACAAAATGCTTATCTATGCAGTTAGGAAAATTCCTTACTGTACAGGTTACCACATTCAATCTAAGAGGAAGATTATTTTACTAAATTAATCTACGCTTGCGCTAAATTATTTGTAGTGGTTATTGGGATGAGGTTTATATTAGATCTTTGTCATAGGAACCAATCATTTTAGGACGTTATTCTAGTAACACGGAACATGGTTAAAACATTCTTAGCTCGCGGTAATATTAGAGATACTAAGACTAATATGATTAATTAAATTTTTCATGATGTTATGAGAAGGATTAGAATGGTTGTTTATAAGCACTGGTTTCTCAGTCGGTTTCCTATAATATATTCATCAGAGTCGAATGTATTAGCCAAATTCTGGTGTAATTTGCGATTCTTTAGATTAATTTCGATGAATGTTATTAATATTCATTTTTCTGAATTTATTTGTGTGGTGGTTGTTCATATAATATAAGATAATGCGAATGTCATCTGTAAATATCTTTTGGATAAGGAATGAAATCTATTAGAAGTGAGTATATGATTTATAAACGTATGGAATTACGACATTCAGTGCATTCATAGTTAACCCTTGGTACATTACATAACAAATCATAATTTCCTTTAGCCGAATATAATTGTCCAAATGTGCTAGTCACACCATATTTTATAACAATTAGCGCTTAAAGATTTTTCAAATATGTGTGTGTGTGTGAGTGTGTGTGTGGGTGTGTGTGTGTGTGTGTGTGTGTGTGTGTGTGTGTGTGTGTGTGTATTTGTATATATAAAACTATTGTGTAGGTTCCAGAACGGAGATAATCCACGTGGGCAAAATAAGAGACACAAAAAGAAAAAAACAGTTAAAATAATACCTTTATTTTGCCATAAAATTTTAGAAGATCCACCTGTTCTAATTAACCAACCGGAAGCAAATTTTAAGAGACTTAATGGTTGATAATACTCTCAATTTTTGCTTAAACAATATGGCCCTTAAATATAGAAATTCCTTTATCTCAATTCTGCAATTCGCATGTACTATAAAAACTACTCCATGCAAAACCATAGTCTGCATATAATGTCCTCTGTAGAATTTATTTCGGACTAGCAACATTCTTTGTGGCATAAAGTGTAAAAGTTGACGTTCCCTCGGTCATATTGCTCTTTTGTCAGGCCCGTGCGAGATGCTTAATCATTTTACAGGTGCCCGATGCTCAAACATGGCGTACATCTGAATATGGACTTTAGTTTAGAAATACAAGCTACAGAAAGAGATGCATAATGAACGATGATCTTTGAAGGAATACACCTACTCATCGCACATACAGCTCATGTTCGCACATCATAAATGAGTTAATGACAACTTATGATATGTTGGTGCAAACAGTCTTTTCAAGAAAACCAAAATAACAGAAGTCCCAGTATGGTTAACTACGGACTGGCGTCAAGTACGACAGACTGCAATAATAGACAACAGATGCCACACATAGTCAACCCATCCTCAACAGTTTCTTATTACCCTTTTCTAGTTTATGTCTTTCAGTTATCGTTCAGTTGGGTGTCGGTAACATTACTGAGATATCCGAATGCATGGTGCTTCAGCCGTCACCACATGCCAACACAGTTCTGTCGTATCCCACTTGCAGCGGAATGTGCCTTAGCACATCTAACATTTGAAGTCTAAATGTGGGGAAGGAATAAAAGGCGACATGTCTGTCGGAAAGCTCGCAAAGAGACGGCTGCATTAACTGACCACGCTTTGCAAATGAGCCATCCAATCGCTGAAATCGGAACTGAAACCGCCTCCATTAAAAAACAGTTACCAAGTAGCCATGATGACAGCTGCCAGTTACTTCAGGTTGATCTAAACTAAGAACAGCTTTAGCTTAGGCACAGTTTTGATCAACAATCTCTATAATCTATTAAATGACATGGTGGCTGTCTTGGATATTTCTTTAATGGAACTGCATTTGTTTCTTCACTACCATCAACCATCCCAAGGGACACCCACCAACTTGATTATTATCCCCTTGGTCAAAAGTTTCTTTACGTCAAAGAATCGGAAATTGACATCCTCCTAACCTCCGCCTTTATTTCTGCTTTTTTTTTGTCTTTAGTGCTGTTACTGTTATTATTTGCTGCATTCTTGTTGTCGATGCTGCTGGTCTCGTTTGTTTTATTCACATTTTCGCTGACCTTCTCCATCTTTTGTTGCTGGCCTCGTTAGAAAAGACATTGTGATTTTTTTCCGCCCTTTTACGGATTATTTTATTCTTCTTGCATTTAGTGTGTGCTTTTGTGCCATCGTTATTGGTATCGTATTGTTGCTGCTTCTATTGCAGTTTTTTTTTTCTTTTTTCGTTCCTAATATCATTGCTGATTATACCGTACTTCATTTATCCACTCTACTATGCTGAAACATGTTATCACTAAGATTTATTCCAGTCAGAAACCAACAGTTTTTGTCATTTTTTATTACATTCTTCATTCAAAGAAAACTTCAGAAAAGCCAGTTCATCGAGACAGATAAGCACTACAGCATCTGTCATGGCTGCCTCTCATCCATAGTTTTGCTTCAAAAGTAAACAATCTTGTTGACACCGGGGGAAAAAAAGGTTTATCAGAGAAAAAAGAATTGTTTTACTCGCTCTTTCGCCTTGGATCTTGTGAAGTTTCGGTATAAAGGATCAAAAGATCTGGGATATAACAGCAATAACGATGATGATGATGATGATGATGATGAGGAAGGGGAGCAGGAGGGGATGACGGGGAAGAAAATATTTATGAGGATGAGGATAGTAAAAATGACAGTGGTAGCAGTGGTGAAAATAGTAGTAGTAGTAGTAGTAGTAGTAGTAGTAGTAGTAGTAGTAGTAGTAGTAGTAGTAGTAGTAGTAGCAGCAGCAACAGCACCAGCATCATCATCAGCAGCGGCGGCAGCAGCGGCGGGCTTTTTTGTCGATAGATAACTATATTTCATTGCTTAGAAAAGAATATGGATTCATCTCAATGCAATATTTTGGAAAGAAATCGAAAGAATTACAGGAATGTCGAATTCTAACTGTAATAAATCCATGTATACAAACACACACACATACACAAACACTCACATTAATCTCCAGATACATACTCCATATCAACACATGCGTCGACCATTTCCTTTATGCTGCGTCCTTAAAAGCACAAACATTCTAATGCATGCGTGTGCAGATATGAGCCTTCAGCTCCCTAGAACGCCCCTCATAAAACAGCTTTTCCCTTGCTTTCGAACTCTTCAACTTCTTCCTGTGTCTCTTTACCCCTTTAAAATATTCCTTTTCATATATCTTCACTATTCCTCTCTCTCTCTTTCTCTCCCTCTCCATATATTTAATCCATTTTTATTCTTCCTCATGAAAGACTAACACTTGAAACGTTAAGTCTCTTTTTACGAACTTTACAATCGTCAAAGTAATGTCATATTTGAAAACTTTGTTATTTGTGGTGTTCCTTCAAAAATTTAGTAACCCACCCACAGACACATACAAATTAGTATAATGATACTATATTATTGCCTTTTGTATTGCTACTGTTTTCCTTACTGATCAATTAGTTCGTCTCTATGCTTATAAACAATAATTTCAGCATCTCTGAGACCCTACATAAATTTCCTTAAAACAGAAGGCGAATTTCCGTTTAGAAAAAGCTGGTACATTGGATAATATAGTTAAAAAGACTCCAACGAGTTCATTGCTGGAATGATTTTGATAATAGGGCTACTCAGTTAGGGCCAGCTTGGACTGGCCCTAAACTACAATAGAAACAATAACAGCAACATCAACAACAATGAAAAAATTGCAGGAACAAACGCTAACGGAACGCAATGAAAAAAACAAACAATACCGGAACACAGATAATTATTTCTACTGAGAAAAATACTACCACGTAGAATCATATAGACGCTGAAATTAATGCATTTACACGTGGTGATTAATTAACCATAGTGAAAATCATTTGCAATACACAATATATTGTAAAACAATCCGGCTCAATCTCCGCAGTATTATTATTATTAATAATAATAATAATAATAATAATAATAATAATAGTAATAATAATAATAACAATATTAATAATAATAATAATAATATATATATAAGAATATATTATAATAATATATAGATACACACATAATATGTGTGTGTATGTGTGTGCGTATGTGTGTGCGTATGTTTGTCGCGGAGTACGTCGATTCTGTACCATTGATTGTGAATCATTTTAATTCTTCCGTAATTCTTTCCCTACGCCGCACCTTTTCTTATCTCTTCTCTGTCAGTCCTCTCTACGTCTCCATTTCATCACCATGACTGACCTTCATTCTTTTGTGGGAGCATCCTCCTTTTCCTTTTCGCTGGACTATTTCCCTCTTTTCGACGAAGAGCCATGATCGAAACATCATTTCCACTCTCATTTTTTTTCATCTAAAACTTTCACCGAGCGTCAATCTAATATATTCACTATGATGTGTTATCCTTTAGCATTCTTGTAATTCCATCGATTTCTTTACAGTTATTTCATTGATGTTAACGGATGTTTTTTTCCGAGCAATAAATTAACGATATCCATCGGGAAATAAAAATAAATACATCACTAGGACGAAGTTTTAAGTGGAAAGTCGTACTTCGAATTTTTGCCCTATAATTAGGAAAAACCCGAGTGTATAAAACCCTGCATCGGAAGAAACGTAAAACAGCAGAAAATTTAAAAACTATATATACAAACATTGCAAGAATAGGATATAAAAACTTGTCATGGTTAATACCCGGAAGCTACCGGAAGTAAATCAGGTTGAGAGCTATGTGAATAGTGTGAATCAATGTCTAGTCAATTAAGATAAATAAAAATAAAATACACAAGTATCTCTGTTTTATTATAGAATAATGTAATCAGCGCAAACATATAATATATTTTTTTTTTCATTTCTGATTGATGCAAAAAGAGAAAACAAAAACACAATATATATATATATATATATATATATATATATATATATATATATGAATCAGAAATCAGCTATGCCTACTAGACACAAATCTGACATTCTGACTTGGACATACATCAAACTGGATGTGTTTTATAACCTACCTACGTTATACTGATATATCACCATGATCATCATCATCACCATTATTATTGTGATTATTAAGGTGTTGAGCTAGCTCAATCGTTAGCAGGCCATATTCCCAGTGTACCACTGAGATTGATGGTATCGACTAATCCCCTCCCCTCAAAATCGCTGGCCTTGTGCCAAAAGTTGAATCAATTATTATTAGTCGTGGTATTAGTGATAAACATCTTTACTCTAGGCGTAAGATCTGAAAATTTGGAAGAAGTGGAGTAGTTGATTACTTCAACGCCGTTGCTTGTTTCTAGGAGATAGTCAATTACATTAATGCCAGGGCTCAAATGGTGCTTATTTTATCGATACCGAAGCAATGACAGGCAAGGTCCACCTCCATGGAATTTGAACTCAGCACGTAAAGACGCAACAAATGTCGCTAAGCGTTTAGTGCGCTGTGCTAACGATGCTACTATCCCCCTGCCTTTATAATCATAAAAAAAAAAATCATTTCTGCTATAGGTACAAGCCAGAGATAGTCCATTACATTAACCTCAATACTCGACTTATGTCATCGACCCCGAAAGGATAAAAGGCAATGTCGACCTCGGCGGAATTTGAACTTTGAACGTAAATACTGATGAAATGCACTCTGCTCAGCCTGCTAATGATTCTGTTAGCTCGCCGCCTTAAGGATGAAAGCCAGCTTCGTCCTCAGGGGAATTTGAACACAGAACATAGCGATAGGCGAAATGCTACTAAGAACTTATTTTTTGTGGTTCCAGAGTGAGAAAAATCAAATTTGGTCTCGATGGGATTTGAACTCAAAATGTTATGAGTAGGAAAAAAAATCGATTTAATATTTCTGCTAATCATTTAACTAATCATTTCTTGTTTCAGCAAAAGTTTAGGAATTTTGAAAAGGAAGGAATTTATCTGATTAAGTGAATCTTAGAAGGTAATTTGTCGGTGACTTGACAGGTAAATTGACATCGGCGGATTTGAACTCAGAAGCAAGATATCCTGCAAAAATATAGACTTTCTAACGATTCTACCACTCTAGCTCTTAAAATTATTAAAAAATCAACAACAGATAATCATTGTATCTGCTAGTTGCAAGACAATCATTACTATTGATACAATAATCTATCGTTTGAAGCCAGCCTTGATTGAAAGGTCAGTAAACAAAAGAATATTAGCAAAGTAAAGTTATACATACATACATCTCTCTCTCTCTCTCTCTCTCTCTCTCTCTCTATATATATATATATATATATATATATATATATATATATATATATATATATATATATATATATATGGAGAGAGAGAGAGAGAGATGAAAAGTGAATGATTTTACAAATACTATTTCACAGACAGTAAACTAATTTTCCATCCATTTACGATTTGATGTTGAATATAAACGTGTTAGCTGGGACTTTGCTTCTGAGCTGGATATGTAGAAATGTGGCTCCTAATGCTCTTTGTTCGTCGTAATTGAAAACAAGCTATCATCTAGGAATACGTCACTGAGATATTTGATTTTAATAAACTAATAGAAGTGGCAGAAACGAGTTTAGTAAGCGATATAACAAAAAGAAAAAAATCAATCTCTGGCCATTATGGAGACATGTATTTCAAAATAGTAGCTGTGAATTTAGAAGGAGACTGGAAACTGAAAAGAAAACCCAAGGAAGAGCAAAATACTTCATGAAGAAAAAAGAGATGTTGATGTGTGTGAAGAGGCTGGTTATGTTTCAGGCATGTGTAAGTTAAGAAATACCAATAGTCATATAAAGCTGACTGTTACTCGAACATCTCATACAGAAGAAAGAAAGGAAAATCAAAGTTTAAGAAAATGAACCAGAAAGAAAGCAATGCTGCCCAGTTAAAATATGCTCTGTTAAACCAACATTAACTACAATAATATAAATGGAAAAAAAAATGCAGGGGCTGGAAAAATCGAAATGATTGTGTAAAGAAACTTTGTAGCACGGCGATAAGGTAAAAATATAGGCAACACTGAAATAGATTTGCATTCAGTGATTGCAAAGAAAAAAAGATCAGGTTTTGTTGTAAACAAATACCCAGGATTGTGCCAACTATTGGAAATTATATATAGCGAAAAACAATAACAACAACATATTTATAGATTTTAGATAAATCTCGCCAAAAGTATTCTATATACACCAGTAATCCTCTACCATTACTTATATGGATGTATAATATGAAACCGAAAATGAGAGTAAAGTGAAAAGAGAGAAGGAAGATAGAGAGACAGATAGATAGACAAATAGAAAGATAGATTGATAGACAGAAAGGCGGTGAGATGGCAGAAACGTTACCCCGCCGGGCGAAATGCTTAGCAGTATTTCGTCTGCCGTTACGTTCTGAGTTCAAATTCCGCCGAGGTCGACTTTGCCTTTCATCCTTTCGGGGTCGATAAATTAAGTACGAGTTACGCACCGGGGTCGATGTAATCGATTTAATACCTTTGTCTGTCTTTGTTTGTCCCCTCTATGATTAGCCCCTTGTGGGCAATAAAAAAATAAGATAGATAGATAGATGAATGGATTGATCGAGAGAGAGAGAGAGAGAGAGAGAGAGAGAGAGAGAGAAAGTAATGCCATGTTATTTTCTAATGTTACTCGCGTATTTTAAGTACAAATCTTACCGAGGTCGAATTTGTCTTTCAACCGTTCGTGGTAGATACAATAAGCACCAATTGAGTTCTGGTTTTGGTGTAATCGATTTACCCTACCCTTTAAATTGCTGGCCTCGTACTACAATTTTGAAATCAATATTAATTATGTATAATGAAGGCGGAGAGCTAGCAAATCGTTAGTTCCCAGGACGAGATGCTTAGCAGCACTTCCTCCGTCTTTACGTTCCGAGTTCAAATTCCCACGGCGTCGACTTTACCTTTCATCTTTTCGGTATCGATAAAAAAGATGCCAGCTGAGCACTATTGTTGATGCAATCGACTTGCCCCTCCTTCCAAAATTTGTCCCAAAATTTGAAATCAATAATAACGAAGGTCATTGTTATTCTTGATCATTGAGATTTTAAATATGCCATCCACCTTATTTCAGTTTCTAATCTATTACTAAAATTATATGATTCCTCAATCTCCAATCAGTAACTGAGCAATGATTCGCCACAGCAGGACGCAGAATACTTTCTCAGAATCCACTTCTATCTTATATCTTAATTGGTATAATAGACAGTACGGGAGATATGTTACACCCCGCTTCACGTATTTTAATTGACGATTGTACTCTTCTTGCTCCTGCTGTTCTTTTGTTTTCAACCCTTGACCTAATCTATAAAAATGACTAATGTTGGCCTCCTTCTACTTTTCACATATTTATTTGTTTCCTACAATGTAGAATGTAATAAAGAGCTTTTAGCAGAAACGAATGCAGCTGCATGTTGTTGCCTTTTGATTTCTATTAATCCTCACCAAGCGCTCAGTATTAAATTGTTGCTCACAGAAACTGTATATGTTACAGGCATCTCCTTATCAGGCAAATTAAATGATATAACGATACAGTTTGACTTAAAACATAACTTGAATATAGAGCTTCGTTACTAAAGCATAGGAACACGTATCTTTTAGATTGTTATCTTACTAAAAGGAAAAGTTAAACAAAGAAGGATTTGGAAAATTTTCATAGCTATTGTGAAGAAATGTCATGACATCATAGTAATAATATTTGATGAATGACACGGACTTGTCAGATACTTTGGAACACACAAAGGGAGTCAGACTGAGCTGTGCTGCTTCACCAAAATTATTCTGCGTTAGATTCATATCAGTGGCACACATCGTTCAATTCAGAATTTCCGTGATGCTATTCATATCAAATACAGAACCAAGAGAAAACATTGAGATCTCAATATTCAGACCTGTGAATTAATGTCTTACAGCTTGTGATAACTATAAGTTAAAACTAAAATTGAGGTCACGTAATAACCTTTTGGCAAATGAAATATAAGGATTTTCACATTACTGTTGTATAATGCAAATACATTACAAATAATGGAAAATCCAAGTAGAAAATTTCGTTTAGCTACGATAATAGTTATGGTAGTGAAAAATCTGGTCAAGAAAATGAGCGTTGTGCAGAAGCTGAAAACATTTCTGCGATTGCCATCAATAACTGATGTTGATGTTCAGCAGCAACTTATCTATATACGTGTATTTATATATAGTACATGTATTTGTATGTGGACAAATATAT
>NC_068995.1:43586263-43587530 GCF_001194135.2 Octopus bimaculoides | reverse complement strand
TATATAATACAAATAATATGTGAGTGTATGCATATATACGTACATGTATGTACATACCTACATCTACATGTATATATAGATGTGTATCTGGGTACATATATATATATATATTTGTTTATATGTTCCGAATTAAAAAAAAAAAAAGAAATAATCTTATATTAATCTGATGAGTTACTCTATGTTTTTTGTGGAATACAAATTTATTTTTTTATTCAACATTGTTGTTCACAGTGATCTCGAAGTCTTCGCCAGCTAAGCAACCGTTTGATTGCTGTCCAACGATTGTCTAACTGACCAAAACTTCGAAGTCACTAGTCAACAACATTCTTCTATAAGAATAGTATATATACACGAGGCTGGGTCAAAACGTTTCCTGATTGGTTCTGTAGTCCGTCAACAGAGTGCAGCACACATGGATGCGTGCGCAGCGAGAGTTAGTAGCGGCCTTTGAAATTTGTGTTTTTGTGATCACGTGTATGTTGTAGTCTACGATTTTTATCACGGGCAGGAGGTTGGAACAAAGAGCCAAAATGAAAGTTTTCTTTAAACTTAGAAAGTCTACTATACTCATACTTAACATGCTGCAGCAAGCTTACGGCGATGTACACATTGCTTCGTGTGGTACGGGTGCTTTAAAAGCGGAAGAACATCTCTGGAAGATAATGAGCCACCTGGAAGACCTGCCATGAGTGTCACCCTCAGAAATGTGTAGAAAATTCAATATCTTTTGCATGAAGATCGTCGGAGGAAAATCAACGATGCTTCAGAAGCGTTTAAAGGAAGATATTCGGTGAAAGAGACCAGATCTGTGGAGCGCATAGAATTGGATTCTTCACGCCGACATTGCACACTGTCACCGAGTTCTCGCTTGTATGCTTCTCGCTCAAAACAACTAGGTATCGCTCCCACATCCGCCCTATTCGCCAGATTTAGCACCTATAGAGTTTCATCTCTTCCTTTAGATTTAAAGTGCAGCTCAAAGGTCGCCGTTCTAATACCGTTGTTGAGATCAAGAGCATATCGCAGATTCGCTTCCGGAAAACGATTTCCAGACCGAATTCCAAAAGCGGAACACTGGAATCGGTATATTGCTTTGTGAGGTGACAATTTCGATGGAGATGATGTTAAAAGTTAGGTAAATAAGTTAATTTTAATTAAACATAACTAGTCCCGGGAACATTATGATACCACTTCGTATATATATATATATATATATATATATATATATATAGGCGCAGGAGTGGCTGTGTTGTAAGTATATATATAT
>NC_068995.1:43583262-43585783 GCF_001194135.2 Octopus bimaculoides | reverse complement strand
ATATATATATATATATATATATATATATATAGGCGCAGGAGTGGCTGCGTTGTAAGTATTTTGCTTACCTGCCACATGGTTCCGGGTTCATTCTCACTGCGTGGCACCTTGGGCAAGTTTCTTCTACTATTGCCTCGGGCCGACCAAAGCCTTGTGAGTGGATTTGTTAGAGGGAAACTGAAAGAAGCCCGTCGTATATATGTATGTATAGATATGTATGTGTGTATATGTTTGTGTGTCTCTGTTTGTCCCTCCCAACATATGAAACGATAAGTAACACTTAGTTTGCAACCTTAATTAATCAATTTAATTGATCAATTGATAAACCAATTTCCGAAACAGTCATTTCACGAACCTTTCACCTCAGAGCGTAACGATATGCTATTTTTGGAAGACAGATAAATGCAGAATTAGCGGAAAGGTGTAACTCATAATAGACATGTCAGATTTTCCCTTATTGTTTTTTAACCCCTATTAAGGCGACGAGCTGGCAGAATCGTGATCATGCCGGGCACAATGTTTTGCGTCATTTCGGCCGTCCACACGTTCTGAGTTCAAATTTCACGTGTGTCAACTATGTCTTTCATGATTTCGGAATCGATAAAATAAGTACCAATTGAACACTGTAGTCGTTGTAATCGATTCTATTCCAAGTCATTATAAACCATGATATCGCCTGTACGCAACCAGCGACATGCAAATAAGGCTTTGTGCCAAAATTTGAAAACAGCGAGAAGCAGCGGATAGGCAGCATCATTACCACACCTGGCATTTCGTCCGTCGTTACCTTCTAAATTCAAACTCTGCCCAGATCGATTTTGCTTTTTATCCTTTTGGACTAGATGAAATAAATACCAGTTAAAAACTGAGTTCGGTGTAATCAACTAGCTCCATCTCCCAAAATGTCAAGAAGCGTGCGTATAGTAGAAATAACTATTCATTATTCCCTATGGCGAGTTCATATTTCTTGGAGGTATTGATGCTTGCAAATGTTGTTGAAGTGAAGTCTGTGAGAAAGACATTTTGGAAAGGTAAATAGCAAAGGTTATTTAATGTCGATATTAACTAGCTTAATGAGAAGAAGGAATTTAAATATCTAGTTTAGCTGAGGGCTATTCAACATTCAGTAGAAGAGGTGAGGTAACAAACTGTTTCATTAAAATATTTGAGAATTTCATGCTAACAATCCCTAGACTGGATTGCATTAAATAAGACCTTGCTCAAACATAAGGGATTAAGTCGAATTACGTTAGTTGCGATAATTTTAGAATCTCAACAAGAAGGGCAGATTATATTTGGAAGTAGTTAGGAAAGGAGTGATTATAACATTCTTTAGAGGTTAGATTAAAAGAGAGCAGAGAGAATCGTTAAAATACGATTTAAGTATCAAGCTAATTAATTCAAATCCAGGTTAGTTAGCAGAGGAATCTTATTATAACAGCTCGTGGATTGGTTAATACAAAGTATAAACAATAATTATGTTAAGTGTTGAATTTATCTATTTGTAGCCAAGTATGCTAAGTATTTGAGGCTTTTGATTGGAGATTCATTACGCTTATTAATTAATTTGGAGTTACATTTGATTATGTATAGCAATCTCAGGTATGATCATTTTGTGCTATTACAACGAGCTGGGAACGCATGTACGCGCTATCCAACGTATTACTTTTAAATGTAGTAGGAACATGATTTAAAGTACGTTCATTGCAATTTTGTGAAGGTTAATCGGTTACATAGACACTTTCTTTTTTTGGCTAATGATAATAAACAATTAGATATTGAAATGAATATGTTGAGCCCTGCATTTGAAAGATTTTACAGATTTTTGAATATTGTTATCACTTCTGCATCCGCCTTATTTGCCAGATCTAGCACTTACGGACTTCCATCTCTTCCTCAAGATGAAAATGCAGCTCTGAGGTCGCCGTTTTAACACTGCTGTCGATATCAAAAGCGAATCGCAGAAGGTCTTCGACTCGCTTATGGAGGGTAACTTCCAGGCCGGATTCCAGAAATGACAGGAATGCTGGGACCGGTGTACTGCTGCGGAAGGTGACTATTTCGATGGAGATGATATTAAAATTTAGGTAGATAAGTTATTTTCTATTAAACATAAATAGTCTGGGAACTTTGTGATACATTTCCTTATTTGCATGTAGCTGGTTGCGTACAGGCGATATCATGGTTTATAATGACTTGGAATAGAATGCAGTTCTTTTTGTATGACATCAATCTATTTATAATTAATTAGAAATAAAATATGTACATCCAAAAAAAAGTAAAAGATAAATATACAGTGAGCAGGTACTATGCTTGCGTTGACAAAGGTAAATTATTAAATGATGTTATAAGATTATAAGACAACCAAGTATGATACGGAGACAAAATACAAGGACGCAACAGAGCGTTTAAGTAGACATTTGGCGACTATATTGTTTTATGAGTAAAGATAAATACACACATAAATGTGTATATACGCCCATATATATATATATATATATATATATATATATATACATAT
>NC_068995.1:43578402-43583185 GCF_001194135.2 Octopus bimaculoides | reverse complement strand
ATATATATATATATATATATATATATACGCACGGAAACATGTTCACCCCTCCTCACCTGCAGATCACAGAAACCAAGCTGTTCAGTCAACTCCGTTGTACACACGAACACATACGCACACACACACACATACACAAATTCCGACAATGACAGATATGTTTTGATATACAGAAACCCAGTCTTTCACTATGTACATGTGGACACCCACCTAGGGAACATGCCATCATCCACTCAGTCAATCGCACGCACTCATATACTCATATACTCACACACACACACACACGCAAACATTAACACAATTTTATCAACAAAGATATAGGCTCACATACATACACGCCCATGAGTATACTCACCAGATACATATACACATTATTATGTATATTGAAATTTGAAATACGATTGTGTGCATCCGTACCTCAGCTACCATCCACACAGATATGTATTCATACGCATGACCTCAGTCTGAATATATTTACGCACAGACAGATACACACATGCGGACACATATCATCGTCTGCGCACCCACTCGCACGTGCACATAAACACGCACCCATTAACCTCTTTATATAAGTCCCGATGTATACATTTGCATACATATAACCCCATAAGCATATATACACAAAAATACATATATAGATCAATATACCCGTATGTTTATTTTAATTATACATACGAATATTCATGCATCTATTTGCATCTCCCCTAGGTTATATTGCCATATTCAAACACGCATAGTCTTTCATCGACTGATGTTTGTTATGCACGAATATGTCATAGTATATATTAGGCTCGAAAAATAAGGACACAGGCAATATACACGTATTAATTGAATAATCGGTCAATAAACCACCCAAGTACCTTTAGAAAAGGCTCCTGACGTGACACAGTAACACCCAATGATGAAGCACAACCAATTGCCCAGAATCTCACTCGCGATGAAGGACGAGTCGAAACGATCGTAGTGTTTCTCGTGAATTCCATCTTTTCTCTGCATTACACACACACACACACACACACACACACACACATATACACATATACACATATATATATATATATAATATATATATATATATATATATATATATATATATACACATACATGTACATGCCTACATATATATGTATATATATACATGCATATTTAGTGCATTTGATTTGCAGCAGATACGATTACACTCACATGTACACAAAACCCACGTACACCTCACAAACATGCACGCACACATATTAACACATATACGTATACACGGACGCAAATAGAACATATGAAGCACACACACAGGAGCACACATTTTTATATCCTAAACAAATATACACACACTCAAGTATATTGCTCATATATATTTTCAAGTCATTCAGAAACGTACTTTTTATATAACAGAAGTGTGCAATGATAGAAAGAGGCGCGCATGCGTTCAGTTTTTCACATTACGCGTGTGAGTGTCTCTCTCTCTCTCTCTCTCTCTCTCTCTCTCTCTCTCTCTCTATATATATATATATATATATATATATATAAACAATATATGAGTATATGCATATATATGTACATGTACATATATATGCATGTATGTATATATGTACAAGTATGTACATACTTTCATCTACATGTACATATAGATACATAACTGGGTTCATGACGTGGCAAAAGAACATGGACAAAATGATAAACAAGGTACAACAAACAAGCAGGCCACATAGAAACATCTCCTTCATCAGCTGCCACCGTTAAAACACCGGCGTTTCGAAGAATTAAGGCAGTACGCATCGTTAAAATGGTTCTTCCCACGAACGCAAATTAAATTTTTTTTCGTGGAGGTTAGTGGCGGACGGAAAACAAGACAGGAAAAAGAAACGGTGAAAGTGAATCCAAACAAAGAAGAACAAACAAGAAAAAACAATCGCGCGAGAACGCGGTAGAAGTACTCTATTACCAGGCGCTCAGGAAAGGAAGGAAAGAGGATTGGACGTTTCGCGCAAAGCGCCAAGCTCTTCTTCAGAAAAAGAGGAAAGGCCAAAGGAAGGGAAGACGGAGAAATAAAGTCATATCTGGCGTATAGCTGGTTGGTACGGTTATCACTTCTTCATTTAAAACCGGTTTCATTTGATATTAGGCATTTCTTTTCTTCCACTCGAAGGGGAAAATATTTTCAGTAAATCAAATGTTTATCTGATATGAAAATTAAAGTTGTTTTACACCTCATCATGTGCTTCTCGATCTGTATATTATTGCTCTCAACATTTAGAACCAAACCATTATTACTAAAATAGGCTTCATTATATTTACCAAATACAGGGTCAGGCAATAGAACAATCTTCATTCTTTGCGTTTATTACTGGGTCAATGGACGTAACGGGAGACGATAGACTCCGAAAAAATGCCGGAGGGTAGGTGTTAATAATATCGTGACTAGAATAGCAAAGGTGAGGATGTTTGCATATTTCAAACCAATGTAAATTTCTAATCTCGGAAACATAGACAAAATTTATAGCCTTAAGTTTATGTAGGTATATATATTTGTACAGACACACACAAGTCACACCACACACGCCGTGCTCTCACACTAACAAGCGGCATACAGTCACACACACACGAGTACGCACACACACACACGCACACATACACATACACATATAAATATACACACACACATATATAATAATGATTAGGGGTACTGTAGGGACAACACCATATACATACATATATACATACATATATATATATATATATATATATATACACTCACATAAATATGAACATATGTATGCATGTATGGACATGTATGCATGTATGTATGTTCGTAGGTACGTATATATCTACATAAATGTATGTTTATATATTTGAACGTACACGCATACATGTTTATACATGCACAGCAATATATTGTTCTGATTCTTTAGTTTCTTAGTAAACGCTGTGTAAACACACACACACACACACACACACACATACACGCGCGCGCGCACACACACATCCCCTCTCTTTCACATACAGACACACAGACACACACTCGCGCGCGTACATACGTAACCTTATGCATATGCGGGCGTTTATGTATATATGCATATATATGAGGTATTTGGATTTTCAGAGTCAATTACACAAAGCACCAAACATTCACGTGGGTCAGCTATACCACGACAACACAATTATGCGTTTGTGAGAGTGTTCGCGATTTCTTTTTCTACATATCTTCGTAAATCAACCCCTTTACCCTTCTTTACTTATCCTCGTGCAAATTTATCCTTGTAAGGACATATGCATGCAGATGTGCGTTGCTACGTAGAAATACAGGAAACATAACTGGTTCTAAAAATAGAATGAAGAACCCCAAAAAAGTAAAATAAGTTGCATATATTACTGTACAGAGAGAAGGCGCACGGCTCAGAGGTTAGAGCGTCGGGCTTACAATCATGTGGTAGTGAGTTCGATTCCTGAACCGGGCTGTTTGCTGTGTTCTTGTGCAAAGTACTTTATTTATTTCAATTTGTCTTGTCCACTCAGCTGTAGACATGATTTGCGACACCACTGATGCCATTTCCTTGGATAATATCGCTGGTGTGCAGAGGGGAAGCTGGTATGCATGGGCGAGTCCTGGGCTTCCGTAAACAACATTACTCGAGCTTGTAGCTTGGAGTGGCACTTTCTAGGTGCAACCCCATGGTCATTTATGACCGAATGGCATCTTTACTCCTCATCCTTACTGTACAAAACAATAGCGTGCCAATGATCATTTTGAAAACACATAGAAAATGCATCGAAACGAAACCAAGCAAGAATCGAGACCTGATCGCAAAATCACGGCCCCAAAAGTTTCTCAGACCAGACATATATAACTTTTATCACTTTTGGTGGCGTCCAAACATGGCGTTAATGTATGTATATATTCGGTGTATGTCTCTGTGAGGGTTTGTTTGCAAGTACTTATGTGCGTGTTTATGTGTACATAACATAATCTGACAATATATATGAATGAATAATTTTCATGAACGTGTTTCGGTGCATATATAGATATATACGTTTTCCTTTAGATTTTGTTTATATAGATGCAATACACACAAACACACATGCGTACGCTCTCACACACGTATATTTTCATATCTATTTTTATACTAATATCTATCTCTCTATCTTTTGTATCTACCTACCTACCTACCTACCTACCTACCTACCTACCTACCTACCTTCCTACCTACCTACTTTCCTGTTTGTCTGTCTGTCAGTATGTCGGTCTGTCAGCCTATCAATCAATCAACCTATCTGTCTATGTTCCTACCTACCTACCTACCTACCTACCTACTTACCTACCTACCTATCTATCTACATGTCTGTCTGTCTGTCTGACTGTCAATCAATTAATCAGTGAATCATCTAATCTATCTATCTATCTATCTATCTCACCATCACGAAACTAGAACGCATACTTTTCCGCTTTCTGTGGAAGGGTGGCGTTCCGATGGTGAGGCGATCCATTTGCTGTCAACAACCGTTACGTGGAGGACTGGGGTTGCCGTGGTTAATGATGCGCAGACATGCGCTGAGACTGCGGCATCTCTGGAACTTCATTGACGACGGTGAACAGGTGTGGGCGCCGTTTGTGAGGCACGCCTTCCCGCAGCTCGTCTCACTCACCGAACTGCAAACATGGATCAGGAAGAGACCGAAGCTGAGCGATTGGCACCGCGAGTGTCGCCAAGCTCTACAACAGCCCTGCCCTCCGGGATCAAACTTGTGCAACTTCCAAACGACCAATGCGTTCTATAGAGGACTAGTGGAGGGGAGG
>NC_068995.1:43577191-43577781 GCF_001194135.2 Octopus bimaculoides | reverse complement strand
CCCAAGAAAAGCTCTACTTTGTAATTTGTCCATTTTCTGTATTTAGCCCTGTGTGGCTATAATAAAAAGATATCTATCTATCGATCTATCTATCTATCTATCTATCTATCTGGCTGGCTGACTGTTTGTCTATCTATCTATCTATCTATCTATCTATCTATCTATCTATCAGTCTGTATGTCTGCCTGCCTGCCTCTCTGTCTGTCTCTGTCTGTCTATCAGTGTGTGCCGAAATGAAAATGACGGTATGACATTTATTAATCAATTATGATCGTTTCGCATGGTATGCTGACCGAGGCAGTAGTTTGAATTATCTTAATCAGTATCCTCTTCCTATATTTGTGTCACTCTCTCTTCTTTGCTTTAGTCATTAGATGGAATAAGTCTGGTACTTATTCTACCGTTTCCTTGTGCAGAACCGCTAAGTTATGGGGAAGTAAACAAACCATCACCGGGTGTCAAGCGGTGGTATGGGACACGCACACACACGCACACGCACACACACACATATATATATATAATGTATGTGTGTGTGCATGCATATATACATATATGTGTATGTGTATATATATATATATATATATATATAT
>NC_068995.1:43574949-43576050 GCF_001194135.2 Octopus bimaculoides | reverse complement strand
AATATACTATAATAAAAATAATAATAATAATGATAATAATAATAATGATGATGATGATAATAATAATAATAATAATAATAATAATAATAATAATGATAATAAAAATCATTATTATTATTAATATTTTGTGCCACGCAGCAACCTTTCTTATTATTTGAAACCCAAAATTCAATAATGAATAAAAACAGATGTATAAACTTCCAGCCACAAGACAACGGGAACACTCTCTTCCTGGTCAATCGGTCTCGTAGAAATAGCAGTTAAATCCCTTACAAATCACATCCTACAGTATGAAAACAGATAGGTATATACATGCATGTGCATATATATATATATATATATATATATATATACAATGGGTTTCTTGCCGCTTCCGTCTATTAATCCACTCAAAAGACACTAGTCAGTCCGAGAGTTTAATAGAAGACACTTGCACATAGTGCGAGACTCAAGGACTGAACCTGGAGCCATGTGGTTTGGAAGCAACTTCTTTGCTACACAGCCACTTGGAACACACACCCGCACACACACACACACACACAGAAATACATATAGATATTTGTGGTTGTGTACGTGTGTGCGCGTGTGCGTATTTGTGTGTGTGTGTGTTGGGATAATATGTGTTTGTTTCCACGCGCACACAGACACAACGCGGTAGTATGAATGGACTTTTTTTTTAAATACTGGGTAGCAGTCGGTAAAATATAATTCTACGGTGTGTGCAGCTAAATGTGCGAGTAACTCAGCGTGCGTGCGTGCATAGATGTGTGTATGCGTTTTACTTTTGAAAGCATCATTTCGTTGGTTGTTGATGATGTCGAGTGCAACTAGAACACGTCTCGAATAAGCTTGAACTCGATTCCTAGAGATCTGCAAACTGAAAGCTATTTTATAATTGGAGACCCAACCGTTTTCCTACACCTCCCCTTTATTTAGATTGTTGTAAAATCGTTATTATTTTCCTTTTCTCTCGGTATTACTCGCAATATACTATAATAAAAATAATAATAATAATGATAATAATAATAATGATGATGATGATAATAATAATAATAATAATAATAATAATAATAATAATGATAATAAAAATCATTATTATTA
>NC_068995.1:43566455-43574591 GCF_001194135.2 Octopus bimaculoides | reverse complement strand
ATATATATATATATATATAAATATATATATATATACAGAGAGAGAGAGAGGGGGAAGATGTGTGTGTGTGTATTTATGATCCGGGTACACGATAACGCTACGAAAGATTTGTTGGTATCCTTTGGAATGATTACCTAATACTTATATTTCGTCGGGTCTCACCTGGGTATAAACACACTCACCATGCTCGCCACGACGGTTTGAAGTAATCCAGTTGAAATCTGCAGTAACAGCAACTGGACAAGTGTAAAGTAGGCATTAAGAAGTTTACTGCTGGTGGTCGTTTATCTGGGTTCGGTTCTCGGGCGACGCTAATGAGTTTTCTATATATGAAAGCCCGGGAACTGATTTTTCAAACACGCTAAAAGTAACTTTTATGGCTCTCACGCTTTTGTTGTGCGTACCTATGTAGCAATGTGTGTTTTCTGTGTGGGCGTGAGTGGGTGAGTAAAAGTGAGCGTTTGTCTGATTATAAGTTTATACATAAAATCGTGTGTGTATATATATATATATATATATATATATATATATATCTACCGAGGAAATTATGTGTAAATGGAGGATTCTACGAGGTATAGTACAATGTATAGTACAATGCAAAATACCAAAAGGAACCTCACCCCTTATGTCTCACCTTTCTTCCTCCTTTAAGGCCGATGTGATATAATTTCTTGGGAGAGAAATACTTTTGCGGCTGAAGATAGCTTTGTATTGTCAATTATACACTGATATAAAGCTTGAAACACGTGTACCGCAGAATCCTTTGTGTTTTTGTTGTTATTTTTTGCATTTACAATTCATTAAATATATATGTATATATATGTATGTATACTTGCATACACGTTTGTTACTGTACATGTACAGATGCAAATATTTTACTCTGGTATTTTGTTTGGTTCATATCTACGCGCATGCATCTTACGTTCAAAAGCGTGTGCGCGCGTATATATACATACATATATATATATATATATATATATATTATATATATACACACATATATATATATACATAAATATATACATGCTTATGTAGTCATCCATGCTTATGTACAAACTCACTCACATACTCGCGTACGCACACACTCATATACACTCATGCATATATACGTTGTAGAAATATATTTGTAAAGTCAGAATTAGTCGAATACTTTAAAGCGAAAAATGAAATGAAATATTCCGATACGAGATCGATATCATCCATTTGCTTCCCTTTAATATATATATACATACATACATATATGTATATATTCTCCATTTTTTTTTGTTTCTTTGCTTCTCGTCTTTATATTCAGTTAAAACTTTATTTTTATATAACAAACACAGAAAATAAAATAAAATAAAACAACTACAGTAAAATACCATGTAAAACAATAGAAAAAACAGGAAGCATGTATGATAGTTGACTTACCTGAACAACGTGAAGCTATTTCTGTTAATATTTCCTTTATAATGTTTGTTGATAATGTCTCGAATTATATATGGAGATTGTTGTTGTTGTTGCTATTGTTGTTGTTGTTGCTATTGTTGTTGTTGTAAATGATGGTTGTGGTGGTGATGGTGATGGAGATGGTATTGTTGACAGTGTTGATGCTGTTGATGATAATGATGGGTTGGATGATGATGGGGATGATGGTGATGAAGTTGGTGGTGGTGAGACAAGAGAGGAGTGAGAGAAGAGGCAAAGGTATTCTGTTGAAGCGGTAAAGGATGCCTTATTGAATTTGTGGTTAACTGACGAACCTGCACATGGTATGTGTCAGTGCATATGTGCGTGTATTTGTGTATGTGCCTCTGTATTTATATGCATGTGTGTGCCTCGGTGTGCATGTGTATGTGTGTGTGTGTGTGTGTGTGATTTTGTGTGTCGGTGTGTGCGTGCGTGTGTGTGTGTGTGTGTGTGTGTGTGTGTGTGCAAGTATGCGTTTATGCGTTTGTAGGTATGTGTACTCGTGTGTGAATGCGCGTCTATTAGGTAATGTGGAAAAAGTGCATGTGCATGCTTGCTGACTGCGGTTGTGTTATGAAAAGCGAGTGCGTATGCGCGCGTGAGTGTCTGTGTGTGTGTGTGTGTCTGTGTGTGTGCATGCGCACGCGTGTGTGTGTGTGTGCGTGTGTGCGTGTAGTGGAATGCAACTATGTATGTGTGTGCGTATGTGGAAATATCTATGATCGAGTCAAAACCGTGTCTTTTAAATAGCGTGCATAACGCACGTGTGCATATTTGCGGAATAGGTTTGATTTATAAGCAGGGTGCGCATGTGTGTGTGCGCGCGCCCATGCACATGTATGTGTGTATGTGTATGTGTGTGTGAGAATAGTGCATCTGCTAGTATGTGTGCGTGTGTGTATATGTACCCGGGTGTACAGGTCTTTTAACTAGTATTTCTAACGTACATGTTTATATTTGCGAATTTAGCGTTTGTTATATGAAACGTATGTATGACGTGTCTGTGTACGTGTGTACGTATGTGTGTGTGTGTGTGTGTGTGTGTGTGTGTGTGTGTGTGTGAGTAATCTAGTGCAGTTGTGTATGTATATGCGTTGGTGTTTATGTATGCGTGTATGTATGTGTAACGGACTGTTTGCTTTTCGTTCCACCGAGTCAGTACGATGGAGTTTCGAAGGCGCGTGTGCGCGCGCGTGTGTATGCGTCTGTTCTTCTATATATGCTTTATCATATTTGTGTGTGTGCATGTGTATGTGTCCTGCTATGTATGCCTCACCCAGCGGTTATGTGACTGTATGTGTGTAAGTCTGTTTCTCTGTTGGTGTGTGCAACGTGTATTCACGTTCCGTTCACATTACTACGTTGATGCGCGAGCGCTGTTATATTTGTGTAGAAATGCTAAAAAGTCTCTCTGTGTGTGTATGTGTGTGTGTGTGTGTGTGTGTGTGTGTGCTGCTTTGCTTATGCATGTGTCACTACACTTATAGACGCCTCTATCTATCTATCTATCTATCTATCTATCTATCTATCTATCTATCTACCAATCTATCTATCTGTCTATCTATGTAGTCGTATAAACATCATGCATGTCTTATAATATATCATTTCCTTAGTATAAGTTCACTCTGAGTCAATTCGTGTGAGTATTTGTTGCTTTTGATACTAATTTTGCCATTGTGTGAATGTAGATATATCTATTAATCTATAAATATTAGTGTGCATATGTGTGTATGTGTGTGTTGATATTTATGTTGTAGCGTAGTCAGTAAATATTGAAATATCATAGGGGCAGTGAGTTCATAGATTTGATGAAATACATCGTTCTTGGTTCGAATCACATGGGTAGGAGTTTCACTTATTATTTGTTTTTTTGTTTTATTGCTATGTAATAGAAAGTACTGTATAAGTAGTACTGCTTTCAAGTGTTTGCACAAGGCCAGCAATTCCAGAAGACGGTCTAAGTCGATTACATCGATCTCGGTGCTCAACTGATACTTATTACATTGAACCTGAAAGGATGTAAGTCAAAGTCGACCTCGGCAGAATTTGAACTCAGAACGTAAACACTGACAAAAAACTGTTAAGCATTTTGACCGGAGTGCTAACAATATTGCTGGCTCGACATTTTATATAATAATAATAATAATAATAATAATAATAATAATAATAATAATAATAATAATAATAATAATAATAATAATAATAATAATGATAATAATAATAATAATAATAACAATAATAATAGTAATAATCCTTTCTACTATAGGCGCAATGCCTGAAATTTTGGGCGAGAGGACAAGTCGATTACATCGACTCCAGTGTCTCATTTGTACTTAATTTATCGATCCCGAAAGGATGAAAGGCAAAGTCGACCTTGGCGGAATTTGGACCCAGAACGTAGCGACGAACGAAATGCTACTAAACATTCTGCCAGCTCGCCGCTTTGTCAATAATAATAGTAATACAAGTTTCTGATGTAACCTCAGGGCCAGCAACGTCGAGGAGAGACGAGTCATTTAAATCAGCGCCAGTCCTTGACTGGTACTTTATTTTATTTTATCGCCAAACGAGAAAGTTTATATAATAACTTTTAACCTCAGAGGGGTTTTAACCCAGAATGCAAAGAGCAGTGAGAAATACTATGAAGCATTTTCCCCGACTCCCTAATGACTCTGCTATTGGGTCACCTTAGATTCGAACACTCGAACATTAATAATATATCATGGCACCTATTCAAATCCAGGCGACTGATCGGTTTTTGATACCGATATTGGCTCACTGCCTAATTAATGACTACTATTATTATTCGAGTCATTCTGTCTATTTTTGTTAATATTATCTAAAATACATTTTGAAAATAAACGAAATAAACTTCTTGTTTAATGCTGGAGTTACACTGAGTTTGAAAACTACTGAATTGTTGTTTGCAGAGAGTGTAGAGGGGTGAGTGAGTTAGGACAGAGAAAGAATGAGAGCAAAAAGACAGATTGAGAGATAGGCAGGTGGGTAGATATATAGATGAAAAAAATAGATAGATAGATTGATAGAGAGAGAAATAGAAAGAGATAGAGTAAGAGAGAGAGAGAGAGAGAGAGAGAGAGAGAGTTTCGATGATAGCGAGGAGAGTTGTGTTACATGTAATGAATGAGCGTTTAAGACGATATACTAAGTGGAGGCGCAATGGCCTAGTGGGTAGGGCAGCGGACTCGCGGTCATAGGATCGCGGTTTCGATTCCCAGACCGGGCGTTGTGAGTGTTTATTGAGCGAGAACACCAAAAGCTCCACGAGGCTCCACGAGGCTCCACGAGGCTCCGGCAGGCGATGGTGGCGAACCCTGCTGTACTCTTTCACCACAACTTTCTCTCACTCTTTCTTCCTGTTTCTGTTGTGCCTGTAATTCAAAGGGTCAGCCTCGTCACACTGTGTCACGTTGAATATCCCCGAGAACTACGTTAAGGGTACACGTGTCTGTGGCGTGCTCAGTCACTTGCACGTTAATTTCACGAGCAGGCTGTTCCGTTGATCGGATCAACTGGAACCCTCGACGTCGTAAGCGACGGAGTGCCAACAACAAGCCAACAACTATGTGGTATGTACCTGTGTGAAGGCACGTGGCTTAGTGGTTACGTCATTCGTCTCACGATCGTAAGGCCGTGAGTTCAACTACCAACGATGTGTTTGCGTTGTGTCCTTGAGCTAGACACTTTATTTCACGTTGCTCCAGTCCTCTCAGCTGGCAAAAATGAGTAGTACCTGCATTTCAAAGGGGCCAGCATTGTCACACTCTGTGTCACGCTGAATCTCCCTGAGAACTGCGTTAAAGGTACACGTGTCTGTGGAATGCTCAGCCATTCGCACGTTAATTTCACGAGCAAGCTGTTCCGTTGATCGGATCAACTGGAACCCTCGTCGTCGTAACCGACGTAGTGCTCCTTTTTTAGATGTACCTGTGTCCAATAAAGGAGTTTTTTGCGATCACCACTGGATTATATAACTTCATATATTGCACGTTATATATATATATAGATAGATATAAAATACATTTTCTTTTTAATGAGACGAAAATAAACGAAGTAAACTTCTTGTTTAAAGCTGGAGTTGCACTGAGTTTGAATATATATATATATATTTGTGTATGTTTCTGTGTTTGTCCCTCCACCATCGCTTGACAATCGATGTTGGTGTGGTCCCCGGCAAAAGAGACCGATAGAATGTGTACTAGGCTTTCAAAGAATAAGTCTTGCGGTGAATTTCTTCGATTAAAGGCGATTACAGGCCATGCACCAGCGTGGCCGCAGTAAAAGTAAACAACTAAAAGAATACGTATATGTGTGTGTGTATATATGTCGGTACATCTATCTATCTATCTATCTATCTATCTATCTATCTATCTATCTCTATCTCTGTCTATCTATCTATCTCTATCTATCTAGCTATCTACCTATCTATCTATCTATCTATCTATCTATCTATCTCTATCTCTGTCTATCTATCTATCTATCTATCTATCTATCTATCTATCTATCTATCTATCTAACTATCTATCTATGGAACACGATCATTGATCCGTTTCTTCTTTGCCTTCCCTGCCACGGCGACCATGTAAGCATAAGTTGTTATTTTTGTTGTTGCTGTATTCATATCGTCTGCTTTCGTTATCATTGTCGCCGAGATTATCAGCGCCATCGTGATCGATCGTGGTGTTGATGTAAGTGCAATTTCTGAGTTTGCAGTTGCATTACTAGTTATTGTGACATCGCTTGTGGTGCTGACGGTGTTGGTAGCGGCGGTGCTGGTGGTGGTGGTGGTGGTTGTAGGTGATATCGGGGTCGACAATGTTGTTGTTATTGTTCTAGTGATTTTGGTAAGTGAAGGAGGCCTGTGTTTGTGTTTTGGGGTTGGTGGTGTTTACTGCGTCATCGTTGTAGCCGCTATTTTTATTGTTATTGTTGTTGTTCTATTTGTAGATGTAAGTAATTTTTATTTTTGTTCTTGTTGCTGATGCTTTCCATTGTTTTTGTTCTCTCTCCCCGGTGCATTCACCAACAATGGTTGCAGTTATGCTGCTGGAGCAGAAGTACCTGCTGGAGCAGAAGTAGCTGCTACCGCTGCTCGTTAAGATACAACCTGTGCATAACTTTGCAGCAGCAGTCTTTTGTTATTTTTGTTGTTGTTGTTGTTGTTGGTATTGTTGCTGTTTTCTTTGTCGTTAATAGATTTAAGTCTCGCAAGTTTTTGGAAAGATACAGCCAGAGCTTAACCCAACCATAGATTAAATGCCAATATAATTGTTCGTTTTCCTACATCTGTGTTATATCTTGAAATACTATGTTCAAATCCCACCGGTTGTCTTTCTCGACATTAAACCAATCAGAGAAATTCCCCCATGACAAACCACCTCTGGTAGTGATGCTTTGATAGAATTTACAATTGGTACCGCAGTTAAAAATACGCTTTCAAACATTTATTCTCCTTCGAATTTAGGCCAAAATAGAGGTAGCTTGACATTTCATTAAATCAGGGGACCGCTTAGAGATATAGAACCTAGTTTTCAAAATGGCCAATCATGTATTTTTGCGCATGGAAAAGTTATTCTCTATAGGGCTGTCCTAGATAACAGTTTCCACTGTATTTCTTTTTACAGAAGACTACAAGCTGCACATCAGTGCACGTTACCCCCTACCTAATTCTAAACCCTTCACGCAATCCAAGGATCTGGCAAGGCTTGTACAACTTGGCACCCATTTTGTCGCAACGATGTACCGCATGACTTACAGCGACTTCCAATAAAATAAAAAAATTAAAGATGACCATAGCGGTATTTGAGCATAGAGTATAAGAAACTGCTGGGACGCATTCTGTGTATTGCATCATTGAAGGCTGCCTCAATTCGCTGCCTTACTAGTAACGCAAGTACAGCTCACAGATTCTTGTTTCTTTGTTGATTGTTTATAAAAGTTGTTTATTTTTAAAAATGTTTTTATATGACGTTTGTAAAGGCCACGATGACTACATAGGACCGGTTGATTTATATGTTTGCGCCCTTTTTGGAGAAGAAATTTAATAGTAAAATTTTCGAAATTTGTTTAGAAAATATGTTTTAAAACATGGTTTTGGATAGCTAACATAGATCAATAGAGAAGGGCAAAAAGGGCTTAGGAAGGGTTGTAGCCCCTGCTCTTCACGTGGAGTGAAAGGAGTACTCTTTGAGTCCAAAGGCCAAAGAACTACACCATTGCCATCATGGCAGACGGCGGTAGCAGTAACAAAAACGAAAATGACATTCACAAAAGAAATACAGGCGTCAGAAGCAATACTAGCGATGGCGGAATATTACACATTGAAGGGGAGGAGAAAATATCAACATTGAGCATTCAAAGTTCAACCGAATGTAAAAGTTCAACCGAATGTGATTATAGCGGCGAAAACAACAGTAGTAGCAGTAGTAGCAGCGGCAAATGAACTAAAGGTAACATAAGCAGCAGCGCCGGTGGCAGCAACAATAACAATAACAGCAACCACAACAGCGGCAGTAACAGCAGCATCGACGACGTCGACGACGAGGAAGACGACGACAACAATAACAACAACTGCACTGGCTAGTACAACAAAATGAAAAGCAATAAGGGGAACAGTATAAACAAGAGAGAGAGAGAGAGAGAGAGAGAGAGAGAGAGAGAGAGAGA
>NC_068995.1:43560378-43566273 GCF_001194135.2 Octopus bimaculoides | reverse complement strand
GAGAGAGAGAGAGAGAGAGAGAGAGAGAGAGAGAGAGAGAGAGAGAGAGAGAGAGAGAGAGAGAGTAAGAATGTGATAAATGAAATACGACGATCAGAAAAACTTTTGCTGGGATGGCAACAAAATCAATGCGATTTATCTGTCTGTCACTAAGTGAAATGAAAAGGCTAACAAAAGCAAAAGAGCTTGCAATATTCGATGGTAGGAGAGCACATGTTGCTATCACAGTTGAGGTGGTAGCAGCAACTGCCCGATAGATCGTCGAATATTGTTGTGACTAAGCTAAAATCTGATGTTTTGAATCGGTAACACATGCCCAGGCGGAAGTAGCCCCGAAAGAAATATGGGAGGACAAACATCGTGTGTCGAAGGCTAGACGGTTAGGGAGTCTGAGGTCTTTAAGAGCGAAGTATTTATATTGAAGCACTCCCAGTAGTGCCATACCTAACTTCTGTTGGGAGAACGACCTGTCACCTTAATGTACATAAAGTTCACATGGGTTGAATGTCTGTTAGTCACTAGCCTCGTCAGCATTAGCTGGGTCTTTCTCGATCAACACAGTTTATTCTTTGAACAGTCACCCTGGTACAATTCCTTGGTGTACACAGCCTTGCAAGAAGTCTAGTTGCTTTGTTTAAGGATGTTGAACGAAACACTCAGGTTTCCAAAGATGTATTACTCAAACCCCAAAGAGTTTCTCTCAACACATGGCTATGAAGCTCTCCCACTACTTCTGCTCATGAACAGAGATGCACATATTGTCAGCTACCAAGGGACATGCTCAACTGGTTAAGGTCAAACAGCTGACATTCAAATCTGTGGTATTAAGCAGAATATTTGCTGTTGCCCATCTATTATACGAAGACAAAACGATGTACATGATAACACATCCAATCAATTAAGATCAGAAGCCATGAGAGCCACTACCTGGTACTGAATCAGGGAATTTATTATTATTATTATTATTATTATTATTATTATTATTATTATTATTATTATTATTATTATTGTTGTTGTTGTTGTTGTTGTTGTTGTTGGTGGTGGTGGTGGTATTGTTTTTGTTGTTATTAGGTCAGTACTATCAGAAACCGTTGAACCAAATAACAACCACTTTATCGACTGGCCTTTGTCGGGAATCCAACAACGGGAACAGAACACAAGAGGAATCGACTCGCTGTCATGTAGTTTACCATTGTTAAGTAGATCCTTAGAGTAAAGCAAAATCTGCTCGTAAATGGAAGCTGGCTGAATGACAATAATTGTTTATAAATTATTTCGATAACAAAACTATTTATTTCGAATAAACTAGAAGTACATTTGGATTTGACAGTTGTCAGCAGTGCACCGAGGAAGTTTGACATACAAAACACGAATATAAAGACTGTGCTAGGAATGGGAATACACAATTCAAAGTTGAAAATGAAAACAGGCATAATTAAACGAAATGAAAATAATTGCCAAGACAAAATGAAAACATCTTAGTTTGAAGATTCTTCGGGGAACAGATGCATAATATAATTACTAGTACGAGACGTATGTAATTATGAAGGTTCAACGTTAAAATAGAAGTTGACTTCGTTATAAGGTATTTCAAACTAATGATAACTACAAATGATACCGAAATTACCTCCTACTGGTAAGTGGAGATGTAGTCTCATAGGGATTTATATCAAGACGCAGTGACGGGGTCCGTTGAACATTGGAATGAACGGTTTGTGAGTTCAAATCACATTAGGGTCAAGTTTACCTTTCATTATTTCGAGGTCGATAAAAATTATTAATACAAGCTTTGGGATTTTACTCTTTTACTTGTTTCAGTCATTTGACTGTGGCCATGCTGGAGCACCGCCTTTAGTCGAGCAAATCGACCCCAGGACTTATTCTTTGGAAGCCTAGTACTTATTCTATTGGCTTCTTTTGCCGAACCGCTAGATTATGGGGATGTAAACACACCAGCATCGGTCGTCAAGCGATGTGGGGGGGGGGGTCAAACACAGACACACAAACATATACCCACACATAAATATATATATATATATATACATATATACGACGGGCTTCTTTCAGTTTCCGTCTACCAAATCCACTCACAAGGCTTTGGTCGGCCCGAGGCTATAGTAGAATACACTTGCTCAAGTTGCCACGCAGTGGGACTGAACCCGGAACCATGTGGTTGGTAAGCAAGCTACGTACCACATATCCTACGCCTATGCCACACAGCCACTCCTACGACTATAAATTGTATTGGTATTGTTTGGTAAATTGTATTAACATTTTATAGAATGCCTTGGTGCAATTGTCCCGGATTTTTGCCTTCCGTATTCAAATGCAGCCATTGTCTACTTGGCCTGTAACCTGAACCCGTTGACAAGTTTAACACCGTTATCCGTCATCTTGGATGCCTTTAGCGGAGTACATTCTGTTCTGAGCTTTCTCACTTTGGATCCGGTTAGAGGATGCCTTTATATTAGAATATAAAGCCGATATTAGAATTAAAGATTATGAAAGTAGCACACCATGTTCGATTGATTTGCTGAAACATATGTAGTCAGATTGAAAGAAAATAAAATATAGAAATATTGATAGACTTGAAGTTAGGGACATCACTTAGGGAAGGAATTGACGCCACAACATCACCTCTGAATGAGGTTAGATGTCCAACGTAGAATCTAAAGAATATCTTTTTATACATATTTTGTCAACTAAGCATGCTGTATCCGTTACTCCATAATAATTAACAAATTCTAACTCGGGAGAAATATTCATATCATGATATAATTACAGCAGATATGTGCATATGCTCCTAAGTAGATGTGTTTTACTGTACAATATTACCGTGCGCTTTGTCTCGATGCAAGTACGTATGTGTGTCTGAGTTTGTATATATGATTCTGTGTCGCTATATCGAATACGTCATAGACACATGAATTACCAACTGGTTAAGGTGTTCTCCGCATAGCTATGAATTTCCAGTTTCAATTCCTATGTATGGCGTTTCGGACAAGTCCATTCAACGATAAGTCGAGTTGCTCGAAACCTTGCCTGCGAAAATTTATACAGTAAAACCACGGAATTCAGTCGTATGGTCTGCTTCTGTACTGTCACACTGATTCTGCCCGAGAATCACGTTAAGTGTCTACGAGTCTATGGAATACTCAGCCACTAATACGTTAATAGAATGGATAGGTAGTTCAATTGATCAGACAACTGGAATACATTCGTCGAAATTGACGGAGGTCCCACATTCCTTAGATATTACAGAGATATATCTTCAGTTAAGCAGACCAATGAAGGGTAAATTTCGCAGCACCAATATCTGTGAAGGCGCATGGCATAATAATAAGGTCATTGCACTCGGAGTTTTCAGATCATGAGTTCGATTCTAAGACCGGTCGAATTGTGTTGTTCTTAAGCAAAACACTTCCTTTCACGTTGTTTCAGCGCTGTATGGAGACTGGCATGACAAAGAATAGACTCAACATTTCCTCTGAATGTCATCAAAAGGTGAGTGAACGAAGTTGAGGTAAGATTTGCATTTTGACTCTGCAAAAACTCTCTTCAGCAACGAGTACCCAGTCAAAGCTATGGGTTGAAGCGTTGTCACCAGAATAGTGCAAAGGTGTCATTCGCCAGGAGTAGGGAATCACCAACAAATAGTGCGTGCAGCGAAGCGTTGCTAGAAAGCAGACGCGTATACAGTACATTACAGCATCTGCTATATTTGCTGACCACTCGTTTAGGTAAAAGGTCTTTAGCTAGCTCTTGTATGGATATCTATGCATTTCGAATTGTCCACCAGTGTTGCAGTGAAATCTTGGACAGTAATATCATTAAGTATTTAACATTGCATCAATTTCCTCACTCTGGTTACAGCGGTGCTTTTTATTTCATTAATATCTAGATCCCATTTGTCAGTAATCAAATCTGGGATGCAACACTTACTCATTCTGTCAACTCTGAATCACTATGAACTCAAATCAGAGAAACCTGGCTCACTGAATGCTGTACTGATCAAAAATAATTGGTGTTGACGAAAGCGTTAAAATATGGCGGCATCTATATTCGGGCATTAAATGCGAGTGACATAGAATGCTTTAAAGTTTCAGATTGGAAAGATGAAGAAAGTATCAATATTTAATAAAGTGTTAAGCCATAAAGACAAGGATTCATATTTATAGGAGAAGGGTCATTAGAATTTGTGATGCTTATCACATTCCTCAGAGTTTTAGCTCCGATACGTATTTATGTGTATATATATATATATATATATATATATATATATATATATATATATGGGGGTGGATTTGAGGATTTGTTCAAATAAATCGTAACTTCACTCGGTTTCCAATAGGAGTACTATAAGCCCGAGTTAACGTCTAACGTAGTGTCTAAGAAATTTACCACCTTTCAGCCATATTCAAACGTGATTCCTAATTTTTTTTCTCTCATTCTTTTTGTGACTGAGTTATTGTTGCTAGGGATAATGAATAACGCATCATCTCTATATAAACCTCCCAGCAATTCAGGTATTTCTCTATTAAGGCGCTTTAAGAGATACGCACCAACTAGATTAGTAATTTCAGCCGAGTCACTCGAGCCCACAGCTACATCGAAATTATCACAGGTGTCAGACCTCGTCCATAGCTTGTTCTCAAATTCTATGATTATTTTCTTGGTTAAAAGAATGTCAATTTTATCCCTAGTTATGAGAGAAAGTCTTTTTCAAAAATTAGGTACTAGTTAAGAAGAATAAGAGATATACTAGAGATATAATAACTGTTAATATCAAATTGAATAAACAAGTAATTAGGTATATGTTCAATAGATTTGAACCAATAAGAAAAAAACCGTCTTTGTATATGTTTCTATGCATGTTTTTACACTTTACACATCCTTATATTAGCACATATTTTTCGAGTATTTATATCTTTTATACTTTATATTTTATAACTTTTGTTTAAATATGCCTATGTATTACCATTATCTCAATATCCCGCTTCTGATTGATGGCTTAAAATTAATAGAGAGTATGTATATATTTCCAGATATTCCATATATAAGTGCCTTGAGCAGTCTTTATAGGAACTATCTAATAATTAACTAATTAATTCAGCACAAGAATGGCTATTAAACTGATTCTACATCATATTCCTTCTTAATGTTTATAATTGACACATACACACCTTTTAGCTATTTTGGTTATGATGTCATTTTGGAATTATTAAATTTTATTTTTATAGAACATAATAATATTGTTTATAAACGTTCCCTCATCGTGCCACTAATAAATTTTCTCTGTATTAGCATCTTAAGTTTTTCAGTGACGTGCCCCTTTAACTGGTAATTAACATCATGATTTAAAGTCTACCCTTACCTTGCCTATCAAACTGACTCTTCCTAATGTCTTACTTACTTTCTCTTGGGTAAAAGGGATAATTAAGCTAATATTTATGATCATACCTAGCCATGAGCTGTCAACGCTCTTGTTTATTTATTTAAATAGAGACAGTCTTTTAATCTCAGATTTAATAGATGATAAAGAGATAGATAAATTAGAAATGAATTACAGCCCTTACAACTGGTCAGAGCTGGAGTGGATAATATGGACCAGACGTGACCTCGTGAACGACTTGGCTATCAAATGTTGTTATAAATCGCTGGTCACAATGCGCTTTTGCATTGTTTTAACCTTCAAGTGGCGCAACTTCTATGGCTGATCGAAAGGGGACTGGGGTAACGGGAAATGAAGTGTTTATTCAAGAACGCATCTCTCGCCGCTCAGTCAGGAGATCGAACCATTGATCTAGCGATCGTGAGTCCAACAGCCTAACCACTAGGCCACGCGACTATATATACATATACATACATATATTTATATATATAATATATATATAT
>NC_068995.1:43557700-43559723 GCF_001194135.2 Octopus bimaculoides | reverse complement strand
ATATATATATATATATATAATTCGATTAGAGGTTATGTTAGCTTCATGAAGGAATGGTGTCATCAAAAGAAATACTGGTTGAGTACTAAATATGTTGGACGGGGTGTGGGGGATTGATTTCCTTAAAATAATAAATATATGTATAAAAACCTGTATTCATATAAAGGAAGAAGAAAATGGAGATTGTGAAGTTAATAAGAGTTTATGATCAACAAGAAATCGAACATTATCCCTTACAACTATTTCATTTATACACACTGATTTAATTAAATATTGAGCATAATATCTTCAGAAAGAACAAGAAATATACCCTTAAGTATACCCTTTGTTTATGGATTCATTATAGCAGATTAAATGATACTATCTATGATTTGTATTTTTTATGCGTCAGCTAGGGATTTACAGTTTCGTTGGTGGTAAGATAAAGGAGGTAAACAGAATTATAGTGAGAGACAAATAAATTAAGTAGAGATAGTAGAGGGAATTTTAATATAAATAAGGTAAGGATGTAAAGTAAATTTATAAGTTATAAATAACGTTGGGAAAATTTGTATATATCGTAGGCACACGCACGTATATACGTGCATATATGCAGTCATCCGTACATCCATATATATATATATATATATATATATATATATATATATATATATATATATATATATTCATACAGGGGTCACATAAATTAATGTCAGTATCACTTTATATTTTCATTGTCACTATGACAAAACAGCAAGTGTTGTATTCTGTATACTTACATATTAGTATGCATCATGTATATTTTCTGTTCCATGCTATAGTCCGCCGTTTTTTTTCCTGCAGATATTCGTATATAAATAAGTTATAATGCTTAACCTTTGTGGTTTCCAAACAGAGCAAGTTGTTGGAGAGAGGATGATTGAAGCTTCAGTCATTGAAACTGCTTAATTGATTAATTCGTCGGGAATTTCAATCTCTAAAAAAAACTGCTAGCATTCCAAAACCAAGGAAAAACCAGATCTGGCAAGCTCAATATTCGACAGAAGACAAAGCTGAGATAGAGGGATCCCAGAGTAATAAAACATTTTGTGTTTAAAAACCATCGAACTACTGCAGTGAAAGAATAACAGCAGAGATAACCCAGATCCTTGCTAACATATCTCAATCAAGATCTTTCGTCAGCCGGTTATAATGAGAGGGCTGCAACTGCTAAATGGTGTTTATATAGCAAAGGTGGTCAATGGTACGATGGAACAATGTAATTTCTTCTTACGCACCATCATTCTTAATTTGTCCCTCTTCGGGGTGAGTTTATGTCTGAAGACGGCTAAAAGAAGCTTTCAACCCTGAAGTTTTGGCCCCTACTACGAAGTAGTAGGTTCTAGAATAATTTGAGCAGTTATATCACGGAATGCTTTGGGCCATTTAGCTGGTCTCTCAGATATAGCTATCGGAGTATTTTGACTGCTTGTGTCTACTCTATAGTACAAATATCGTTTACTAATGGCCGCACAATAGTACAAGGTAATAATTCGCCGATTCATACTGTTGGTGTTATTCAAAACTCGTAGGAAGATCAAAAAATAAAATAGAGCACTTCTACTGCCTTCCCACGACCCATCAATCGCACTCAATATAATCCAATATTTGTGTTGTATTATGGAATAACAAGCGAGGAGCTGCTTCCTTCATCGTCCCCAAAAAAGAGCCATTGCAGGTTTAATATATCGAAACTTTCCTAACATCTCTTCAGAACCCGTATAAGGCAATTCTTCATCGTATTAAATCAATGACTAATGGCGAAGGCAGATCATCTCCGTATTAAATAAAACTTAAATTTAACATGCTACTTCAATTGTTTATCCAACCACTGTATGCATACATACACACATACAACACACACACATACACACATGGATATATAGATAGATAATTATATATAGAGAGAGATGAATAGATAGATAAACAAATAGAAATACATACATATGTATACATACACATCTCTCTCTCTCTCTCTCTCTCTCTCTCTCTCTGTATATATATA
>NC_068995.1:43554183-43557635 GCF_001194135.2 Octopus bimaculoides | reverse complement strand
ATATATATATATATATATATATATATATATACATAAATAAGCTCTCCAACTAAGACTGCGGGTATTGATATGCTTAATGTTCATTTCCTATCTTTGGTATTACTACAATAAAAACAACCGAACATCTAGAGTACTTAGCATGTAGTTTGATTATAGAGCACAGAAAGTTTGAGAATCTTAACTTCAAAACGAACGATAAATCTATGCAAAAAAAAAAGTCAACAGACGCGTTAGTTTAACGTTAAGGGTTTATAACATGACATCCAATTTATTTTGTCTTTCTTACGAGATCAGCGTTCCATGTCAAATAGCAATCATTCACTAAATCATTATTATGAGTTCTGTAGTAATTGGCAACATTCTCACACTAATAAATTCTTCCTGCTACATAGCATCTATAGTGTGCTTTCTTTGATAAATATTAAACAGTTTCCCATAAAAGTATTTGTATGAATTGATGTGTGATTACTGCAGCGCCGACAAAAATATCTTTAGATTTATTATTAAATCGCTGTGATGACTTTGAGCTAAGGAGAACGAAAAGATAGAATCTCTAGTTTCACATTTTATAGCTAGTTCTCCCTTTATCTATCTATCTATCTATCTATCTATCTATCTATCTATCTATCTATCTATCTATCTATCTATTTGTAGATATACACACACACGTATATATATATATATATCTGTTTCTTTGTCTGTTTATATACGCACACACACACGTACATTCACACATAAGTATATATATATGTGTGTATGTGTGCATATGAACACACACACACACACACACACACACACACACACACACACACACACACACACATATACACATATACACATATTTATAGATATATTAACATACACATGTAGATATACTTTTGTTGTGTGTATGGTACATTACAGAAAGTATTTATACAGTTTCCACCAGCAGACAGACATATATCTACGTCGACTTTATATGAAATGTCTTTGTGAACAGAAAGATAAAGAAGACAGATCAGTCAGATTAGTTTCAATCAATCAATCTTGCATTGCGAGTTCATTAACGATCGAATTTCTTCTATAATTGCCCCTCTGATGCTGCTTATAAGCCGAACATTACTGAGGGCAGCAGTTAATCGTATAAACCGATTTACGTAAACAACGCGTTCTTGGTAGCTGTTGAGATTAATAAATAAGTTGTTCGCTAATAATGTCTTGTGCACCGTCGTTCCCCATCCAATCTGACACAGCTGGAGAAGTTCTGCCATGAAGAATGGCGAAAACTATCAGCAGACCACTGCAGTAAGCTCGTGGAAGGCTATCCAAGGCGTCTGCAGGCTGTAATTGACGCAACAGGATCATCCACAAAGTATTAGCCGAAGACATTCCAAAAGTGGGTGTAGACTTTTGCAAAGACATTTTCCATAATTATCTTTGTTTAAGAATCAGCTTTAAATTTTTCAAATGTATTTTGTGTATTAAATAAAATTTTGATAGATCTGCTTATTAAAACAAATTATTAGAGCTTAAAATATTAATTGTTCCTATCAAACAAAATACATCCAGTTTTCAAGGGGTGTGTAGACTTTTGTAAGGCACTTTAGGTGGCAACTCTGGGTAGATAAAGTGTTTTTACACCATTTTACGATAAGAGCGATTTCTTCTTCATGGTAACTGCAGTAAATTTGCTTTTTAACAGTTGAAATATGTCACAAGCATATTTTAACTAACCTGAAGTTTACCTATACACACACACTCACACACGCACACGCATATATAATGTATTTATAGGTTTTTTTTTCCGTTGATACCTATTTAATTCTTGAAAGTTGTTTCAAAGAAAATAATCTCTTTTTTCATGATATAAAAGAAATATTTTGAATTGGAAGATCGATTCAATTTGAGTAAATGGATTGTCACTTCATATTCTATGGATTTCGCCTGGAATGAAATGATTTAATCAATAGCAACATTGCTACTGTGAAACATCCTGTACTAATGTTGAAGCCTAAGTAAAAGTTAATCATTCTCACAATTTGTCATTTCATTTCTGGATAGGCTAAATAGTATTCACTAACGAAAATCCAAATTATATTTTGCTATATCCCTTCTTCCATTGCTATATTTTTGAATTCCTGATTTCTTGGTCGTTAAAGCTACATATATTTTAGAGTGGTTTGAACTTGCACCGCAGTACCAGTAGACCAATTAGCATAAAAACACTCCGGTGTTTACCCTAATTCTAAAAGCGTGTCAGTTGTAGAAGTGGTCACTTTGGGATCTGAGTATATAAACCATGGGAGCTGGAGCAGAACATTTTCCTTTAGCCGTATAGAGAAAAATAGCATTAGCAGAAGATCATGGAATTTTGTGCGACACATTTGAAGTTACGTCAGTATGTGACTAGGACACATTTTAATTACATATTTTAATGACCATATATTTAATGACATATTTTAATGACCATATACCGACTGAAAATCCAATACGATGACATGTGAAACTACAATACTAAGATGCACAACACAATACATCAAAATACTAAGATGTAATATGAATCGTGTCATCCATTTTCCTCATTAATTAGGGTTAATTACTAATTATAAAATTGTTAATTATAAAACTGCTAGTAGCACTGTGAATACAACGGGCTTTCGATCGGAAAGTGTGTGTCTTCAAAGACACACACACGCGTACATACATATATGTGCGCGCAGTTCTATCATGGTTGTATGCGCGCGCACACATACAGAATCGTTTACACAGAAACATACGCATCCTTGTGTTCAGCTGCGCTGCATAAACTACAGGTAGGAATACACAGACACAAATGCAAGCATGTGTGTATATGTGTGTGTATGTGTGTATTTGTGTGTGTGTGTACTTGTGAGCGTGTGCGTGTGTGTATACATGCATACTTTCACAATAAACGGTCTATATACTGAAGCACCAAAACAAAGGTCTTCTCAACACCAACAAATATTTAGTGTAATAGTCTAGGAAGAGGGTACTAGTTAAACACACACCTCGTAGAATCTTTAACTACAACTCATCTAAATGAATTTTCCTCCACGATAGACGAAGGATAGAAATTAAATTTAAAACCTAATAATGGGATACTTTAATATATAAGAAAAGCTATTAAGACTTTTTCTAAACATAGTGTATAATGAATGTATAACGGAATTAAATTATCATATGAATAGAAATACATGATATATTTTAAACTAATATAAGAACTATTCTCTTCGTTATGGGTGGATAAACTTAAGATATCATAAAAGATCGTATTCAATATATGAGATAATTGAATTAGAGGTATACTAAATGTATAAGGGAGTACATTCGGATACAATACTTGAACCAATTTGCGCAAGTAAATACTTAATGAATATATTGCACCAAGGAAGGTGCCTCAGTTTAAGAACCTAATTGAATGGAATCTTAATTATATTAAGTAAGATATATAT
>NC_068995.1:43552518-43553720 GCF_001194135.2 Octopus bimaculoides | reverse complement strand
TATATATATATATATATATATATATATATATGTGTGTGTGTGTGTGTGTGTGTGTGTGTGTGCGTGCGTGTGTGTGAGTGCTTGTGTGTGCATGTGTGTGTATATATAATATATACGTGCTTATAGATACACACGCGCGCACACATACACATAAGTGTGTGTATGTGTGAGTCTGTATGTATGTGTCTGTGTGTGCGCGTATGTATACATATATACCACATTTAAAAAGAAATCTCTGCTTTACATCAAACTACTTAATACAATACATTTTAATCTCTCAGATTGTTCGTATTGGAAAAGTGGAAAATGTTTTGGACAATCAACTGATAAAAGACGAAGCAAAAAAATAATGTAAGATATTGAAGGATATACTTCTTTGGGCAAAATGTTTCTGGAGGATCAGACTGTAGGATGAAAGTTCATGTTTGAAGATGAACGACTCCTTAAAATAAAATGATACTTAACTTGTAGCTCATCACATCTAAGCTATTTGATAATGTTGCTGACGTCTGGAAAGGTACATCAGACCAACCGGAGTGTCACTACAGAAGAAACCCCAAAAGGAACAAACACAAAAAGAAACTAACAAATGTCGGTGACACCACCTCTTCGAAATCAATTACTAAATCTGTATAATCATCACGTTCGTGCGGTTAATATCTCTTAAATAGACAAACACCATTTAGTGACAATATGGGGAAACAATGATCCTTTCGAATCTTAAAATATTACGGTTAATAAAAGTTCTCAGATTCTATTACAGAATAGGAACAAATGACCAATAAAATTAACGAGATTTTATTAGGAAATATAAATTGCTTTTAATCGTTCGATTATTGATCGATTTGCAGAATAAACCTTGTGATAAAGGACATTATTATGATAAGACGATCGTTGTAAACTCTAAAGTTATATTAAAAGGTACTTAAATAGCGAACTTTTCATTCACCAAGAATAGTTCAAAGAGTTGAAATTGGAGGGAAGAGATATTAAATGATGTAATAAATGGGTAAATACCCGATTTCGTTATTTAATATATCTAAAGGGTATATAAATACTATTTTAACTAAGCCGCCCATTTTCATCGTTATTTCACATACAAACACACACACACACGCACAAACACACACGCCCAAACACACCTATGCACACACCTATTACGCTTCCTACCTCTCCCAGAGACAAACCTACGAGTGTATATA
>NC_068995.1:43550934-43552415 GCF_001194135.2 Octopus bimaculoides | reverse complement strand
ATATATATATATATATATACGTACATACATATATGTGCGTGTGTATATACATTATATATTTGCAATATAGTATAGATATGTGTGCGTGTGTGTATATATATAATATATATTTGCAATGTAGTATAAATATTTGTGCATGTGTGTGCGCAAGTGCGTTATGAGGGTGGATGTTAGCTAAGGAAAATAAATCGATGTGACTGCGAGGGTTGCGAGACGAGGACAGAAGATTCAACGAAACTCTGTCAATACGAAAATCATTTTTCCAATTTCCAACGAAACAAACACTCAGGAGAAGAGTTATACTTCCTGGAGAGCTCTTTTCCAGTGCCTCGCCCCCAACAATATTTTGTAAGAAAAGGTTTCATTTATTAAATATAAACGCATATATGCATGAACACACATACATCATTATATGTATATACCTTATATAGAGGTATATGTATCCATGTATATTCATGCATATTAGCATGGATATATACATATATACATATGTATGTGTGCGTGTGTGTATGTGTGTGTTTTTCTGAGAGTGTTTGTCTGTGTGTGTGTGTGTATTTGCATGTGTATGAGTGAATAGAAGGGTAGAAAGGGCAGGTGAACTGAGGTGTATACACATTCACGAACATACATACCGAGGTTCATGCGGGTATATATAAGATTATATCCGCTTACTTATTTACACACACACACATACACGCACTCACACGTACACATACATATCTATCTATATATATATACATCTATCTATCTATCTATCTATCTATCTATCTATCTATCTATCTATCTATCTATCTATCTATCTATATGTATATATATATATATGTGTGTGTGTGTGGGGGTGAGTGCGTGTGTGCGTGTGAGCGTACCCATACGCAGATATATGCTACACACATACATGTATGCATTTATAAGTTAGCTCGTTTTGCAATATTATATTATTTCAGTACTGTACATTTTAATTTCATTTAAGTTGTAATTTTTACGGCATTTTTCTGTTTTGATCATTCCCATATGATTACTAAATGTTGCTCTTGCACTGATGCTGTTTATAGTAGGATCACTGATCTTTGAATAGATTCGAAGAGGCAACTGTTTTTATTCTGATCTTAAATTATGACAAGTTACAGAGGCAGTAAGCATAGTAGGAGAGTAACCCTGTCACTACGTCGAGAGGAAATATTAATAGAATATATATTAGCATGTCGCCACCACACCCGAGACCTTAACACCCCACCACGAACAAAGCAACTACAATCATCATTTCCACCACTAACATCACCACCACGACCGTCACAGCCACCGCCGCCGCCACCATCGCCAAAACCACCAACAGCAGCAGCACCACCTCCACCACCACCATCACCTCACCAAACTCACCCCCACCACCGCCGCCGCCTACACCACCACTACCACCGCCATCACCACCACGACCGTCACAGCCACCGCCGCCGCCACCATCGCCAAAACCACCAACAGCAGCA
>NC_068995.1:43543844-43550543 GCF_001194135.2 Octopus bimaculoides | reverse complement strand
ATATATATATATATATATATATATATATATATATATATATATATATACATATATATATTTATGTTAGTATATATTGATGTACGTGCTTATGTACGCCTGTGTGTGAGTACATATGCATGTATGTATGCATTTGTCTATAGAATATTTAATGACAAACAGATACCAGATCATCCAAGGTTAATGCCAATAAGCATGGGCGGATATCGAGAAAAACAAACGGCAAGATACAATTCGTTGTAGAAACAGAAATATGAAAACACAACGATGGCAAAGTATATTTATATACGAGTAGCTACGTGTACTTGTTTGTGTGTAAGTATTGATAGATAATGAGTATGAAAGTAAAAGCGAGAAAACCAACAAAGAACTTCACACACACAAACACACACACACACACACACACACACACACACACACACATACACACACACAGAGAGAGAGAGAGTCATACACAAACAGATGCACGCGCAAAATTGCACATGCGCAATCACACACGTAGTCGCGCGCTGACAAGTGCACATAGGATTATACACATGCACATCACATGCATATCAATATACACACGTACACGCGCTGACAAGTTCACACATGGGCACGTACATACACATCAAATGCATATTCACACACACACACACATACACACACACTCACTCACACACACAAACAGGAAGTAAATGCCAATCTCTGCTTGAAAAAAATTATTCCAGCACTAACGCGATACATATAAAACTCACAAACCTACATGCACGTATACTGTTTATTCATTAGAAATTCTCAAAATGCGAAAAAAGATAAAAACCACCATTTCTTTAAGAGAAATTAGCAAGGAGTAGGAAATAATTATATATTACATAGGAATGAGTGCAAAAGTGACATCGCGGGATTAGGTCATAGGGCTTGACATCAGATTGTTAACAAACCGTCTATTTAATTGATAACGTAATAAACTATTAGCTTGATTAATAATAAAACCGCAGTGCGATGTGTTTTGTTACCAAAATGATCCGGCCAAACTATAGCAATGGGTGATTTAACACACGATTTTGCATCAACATATCCGAAACCCCAAACTATATATGTGTGTGTATGTATGTGTGTGCGTGTGTGTGTGTGTGTGTTAATATGTATGATAGCATGTATGCCGTCACCTGTATATGTGTAGGGTTAAAGTATGATTGTGGTTTCCCCAAGCAACTGTTTGCTAAAATGTATTTTACTTGTTTGTACTGGAGTATGACGTAAACGTCTTCATGTTTGATAAAATGCATCTCAAGTCTAACATTTTACATACACCTTTTTTTAGAAAGTAAGTTATGCTAAGTTTTCGTGATAAGTCTTGACAGAACTTCCTGTGTTGAATAGGAATCTTCAGTTAATATTTCAGTTGCTAAAATATCGAGTTAACAACAATTGGTATGGACCATGCTAAACTTAGACAATTCATTCTCCATAATGGTTTAAAACATTCTCTTCAGTAGGAGTTTCTCGTGTATTATACATTACGTCAATGTCTTCTGCTTCCTGCTAGGATATCACAACTGAATCTAGTTTTTATAGCCATATTGATACAATATCTTCCAAGTGATAATATCTAACAAGAACAACAAAGAGGCATAGCTACTATCTCATGATTATCATCCTTTAGTAACACTAATATTATACCTGTTTCTGTGCAACAGACACAGTCATAAACAGTAACTGATCGACAATTGGGAAAAATGTACAACAAATTTCATGAACAAATAATATTAAGGAAAGCCTTCTTTCAAAACTTAGACAATCTGTATATATATATTTACGTCTCAGAATATTATGAAATTGCGTATCATTTCAAAAGGTCAGAGCCTCATCTTCCCCAATTTCTTGGTTGGTCACTTCATTTTCAATAGGACCGAATTGATGATATAGAAAGTTTTATATCAAAGTTGAAAAACAAAAGGTGTTACTGCAGTCTTTCTTGCACCTAGGGATTACTGAGTAGTTGTCTCTACAGTAAATGGATACTTTATACGAGTTCTAAGTGCACAGACAGATGCTGAACAGGATAGGATTCCTGAATAGAAATGGGAAATATGCTCAATAAAGCTTCATTGCTACAAATTTCTTCATCCTCTCGAACTATTTATTGTCTCGGAATATTGCAGAATCAGAACACTTATTGATATATTTATTGAGCAGACTAAGGAATTACATTTTATCATTTTTTATATGGACATCAAATGTATTAGTTAAAATAGAAAAATAAGGCACTGTCCATGAATTACCAATTCCATATGTAGCCTAGCTTTGTTCCAAAGACTTCATCTGGTGCTATTTTTCTTTGGTTGATGGAAATTCATCCTCAGTTGTTTATGTCTTTATTAAAATGTCAGCATTAAAGTTTGTACACTCTTAGACTATTATCCAGGTCGCAGTGGAAGGTGAAATACACATGGGTACCATGAACATTGTTCGATTCGATAATTTTCTAAATGATTTTCCCGTATTTTGCTAATACTTTAGAATCAATCTCTTGTTCAAAACCCAGATTAAAGCATCTGCATGAGTTAGGTCTATTTTTATAATAATTACTTTTGTATATAAAGCAACGTACTGGTTGAAATATATTTGATATTTAGTTATAAGATCCACCACTCTTAGTTTGTATCTATTTGTGGATCGCACACTCTGGAAGTAACTATGACAACATTTTGGTATATTGCTCGGCATTATAGCTGTAATAAGGAAATTCTTCAAATAATTTATCGATAAACATTAATCTATACAGGACATAGATTCTTTCGGAAGTGAGACACACCAGCTGGTGGCATTCTAAAGTGGTAACCATCAAACAAATGGTTATGTGAAATATTATTTGAACGATGGGTTGCATTATAAATTTTGTGTTATTATCACCACGTTTCAGAACAATATTGAATTTGTCCTAATCTCCCCTAACCATAATATTTGTCATTACATTACTCTCGCGAACGTTAAATCTTCTGACATGCATGCACTTATTTTATTTTTTTTTACAACGATAACAATTTGAACGTCCAGGTTTGAAATACATTCTAATACGCACCGGAAACTTCTGAGGCGAGAAATGTTTTCATCAGCTAATACAAGTGCTAATCTCTTTGTTGTCATATTGTGCTTCCTTTTGAATACCACCTATAAAATGTAACGCTCAAAAACCAATTTCCTCCATATCTTCTATTCCTACGGTAAAATGTGTGAGAAACTCACTTACATTGACGATTATCTGCTCCAGATGATATCATTGTAAAAAGTTAATTGTATGCTGGGATGCATACAATTCTTGCATAACAAAGACCTCAGTTCGAGGTATTTGGATCTTTGCAATTTATTCGCATATCACAGGCCTAATTATTCCTTGTCCCATTTCCTTGCACGACACTATCTTAATGTTGTGTACATAAGGCCCAGAGGTACAATTTTTTCAGGTGAATACTAACTATAGGATCATTATTAAGCACAACACACTGCCAATGCATTCCTTCATATTTTTTCTGAAGATTTTCGTCCTCTTCGAATTTATATTCCATTTTTCTTTCGCTTTTAATTTTATTTTTTACTCTCTCGAGCTTTATATTTTCCATCTTTTCTCTTCCCTGACAATCTTATTTCTTATTTCTTTCCTTTCGTTGTGTAAGTTTTGTTTCTAAAATATTTCCTTATTATAACTTAATTTCCTTATCTTTACCACCCTTTTCATCTCTATCCTTCTTTCGTGTCCACTTCATATTTGCAACCTAGTTGTTCTATCTTTTCCCTATTTCTTCTCATATCTACTTCTTATTTGCGTTCTGTTACATTTTACAAAATATCATGCTTTTCCCCTTTTTTTTCGTCACCGTGCTGCGATGTTTCTTTTTCGTTTATATTTCACTCTGCATTATGAGCACTTATAATAAAGAATGCAATGCAGTGCTCATATCACTCTAACATCTGTAGGAAACGAAATGACAAATAGTTTCATTTCCAGAAGCAATAAAACGCTTACGGAAGAACAGAGAAACAATAATTTCTTCCGGAAAAAAGTAATTCAACAACGCGGGTTGATGAACCGTAAGACGTGTGGCCAGAACCTCCTGGAAAATAACCATAGCGAGGGACATCCCACAGTTGAATTAGAACAGTCACAAACAGTGAAAGAAGACATGCACCCAACACCAGAGCTGAAGACACCTCCGAAAGGGGGTGGCCCCGCCACGTCAAAACGGTAGAGGAGTAGGGGCCGAAACCGGACGTGGTTCCTCCTGATGATGTCTTGAGCTAACTGGATCCTATAAAGGAGCTGTTGTGGTAGCAGACCACGAAACATGGTTGAAATTCCTCCAACTGTTCTTTGTAAAATTTACTAATCACAGCCAATCCCAAATTACCGCCGTATGTTTCATCCATAGTTATATATATATTTTAAAATTACTGCAGGGAGTACAATTTAAGGGAGATCTATAGCCGTAAACTTTAAAATTTTGGGCTTAAAGAAGGGATAGATATGTGCACAAGTTATGTATTGTATGGTCAAGGCATCAATGAAATCGATTCTCGCAAATATCCTTACCGGGTTTAAACTGTTATTGATCTCAACAAATATAGAGAGCTGGCAAATATAGCTACGGCTGTTCATAAGATATGGAATATCACTTGGTCAGTATTAATTGTCTTTAGGTGGAAGACGTGTTAGTGAGAATCCCAAAGGAAATAATCAGTATAGTAAGTAACAAAGAAATAACCAGTATAATAATTAAAATGGAATATATTCTATTTAGAAGAGGTTGTTTGTCTTAGAGGAATCAATATTTAAAATTTTAAAATTAAGATAATTGCAATATGGTTAATATAAACTAAAGTAAACAAAAGGATTACATCAAAATTAGTTTAAAATAATTCGCAAATAAAAATATAATGAATAAATAAAGCTAAATTAAAATAAATTAAAAAGTAATATAAAAATAATCAGATAATTGAAGGTATAATTTTATAATTTAATTATATAGTTTTGGGATTTAAATAATAATAATAATAATAATAATAATAATAATAATAATAATAATAATAATAACAACAACAACGACAACAATAGCAACAACAGCAACAACAATAATAATAATGATGATAAACGCCGTGAAGTAGTTCCAGGCAGTGATTCTCATGACTTCTGATCTTAATTGATTGAAAGTGTTATCATGTTCGTTGTTTTGTGTTGGTATAAAAGATGGCCTACAGCAAATATTCTGCTCCATACCGAAAATTTTTTGATTGACCATAACCAGTTGATCATATCCATTAGTGGCATTAGTGGCTGACGATATGTGCATCTCTGATCACAAGCAGAAGTAGCAGGGGAACATCATAGCTATGTACCGAGAGAAATTCTTTTGGGTTTCGATAATTCACCTTTGGAAACATGGATGTTTCGTTCAACATCCTTAAACAAACATTATTCAGAGACCTTTTGAATGGGATGGACTACTCAACGGGAAGAAAATTCTAACAGGGCCCCACCGGCAAAGTCATACGCTGTTTATTTTGATATGAGATCACCATGTCGTGCACATATGGCCGTGATGTATGTGCCTGGTGTACCCTTATCAGACGGGTAGTCATGATGGGTGTACTGGGCTTCGTATATTTTACCCCAGTGTCACTTTGATGGCATGCACTGCTCTCTCACTCAGTAATAATAATAACAATAATGAGGTGTTACTGCATCAGGGCATTTATTATCATTATTAGTTATCATCATCATCATCATCATCATCATCATCATCATTATTATTATTATTATTATTATTATTATTATTATTATTATTATTATTATTATTGTTACTATGTTGTTGTTTTCATTACTGTTATTAATGTTTAAATCTCAAAACTCTACAAGTAGATGATTTAAGTTTTTTTAAATTACTTTTAAGATATCATTTAATTAATTGAAATTAGTTAATAATTCTCTGTTAATTTTTAATCTTTATCAATTTTTAATTGATATTAATTTGCCTTGCTTTATTTACTTTATTTAATTTAATTCTATTTCTACCTTAGGTTATCTTAACTATAATGCAATTATCTTAAATTTTAAATTTTAAACATCTATTCCACTAAGAAAAACAATCTATTCGACATAAAATGTATCCCTAATTAATAAATGTACTGATAATCGCTTTTAGGATTCTCACTAAGTACACTGTCCTCCACAGCAAGCCTCTATTTAAAATTGATGCAGATTAAGTAATATTCTTTAGAGACCTCAAAAATACATCTTATGAACAGTTTTAGCTACACTTCTTGATGTCAATAACAGCTTAGCAACGTAGAAATATATGCCATATCCTATTTCAATGCTACTTTAACATCAAAATTCTTACGTAGGTCTGCAGGTACCTATCCCAAGTTTTGGACAGAAATGTTTAAAGTTAGTACAACATGTCTACATTAAATTTTTCTCTGTTCTCCATTGCAAGCAGTGTGACAAAATTTTGAGACGGATATAAATGGTGTTAATTTCTCGATCATTGTAAAATTTTACACAAATAGATATTGATAGATCAAAATGCCTGATTGATAAGTCTCGGAATTGTGCAATCCCAATGAATGCAAAACGCGTATAAGCTGTTGAAATATGTATAATTCTCCAATTTTCATTCTTTCGTGTTTTGATATATATATATATATATATATATATATATA
>NC_068995.1:43541418-43543834 GCF_001194135.2 Octopus bimaculoides | reverse complement strand
ACCATTTATTCACAGGTGCTTCAAAATGGCGCTGGCCTCTTTGTACCTCGACACATAATGGAAAGAAGTATTTTATGATACTTTTGGGGTATCTTCTTCCATTACAATTATTCTGTTGATTCAAGGAGCTGGAAATACGAAGAACGAAGTTCTCAGGCCGAGTAAATTCAACAACCGTTCTTTTCACTGGTGCTTCGTACAAGGAGTTTGCTTTTAATAACCTCCTTCATAGAAGTGCGTAGTTAACCGTCTCTCCTATACACGTGAGTTTCAATAACCTCTGGAGACAATGCATGTAATATCACAGCGGGACAAAAGTTCGCTGTGAGCTCCTGGTTTCGAAGTCTTCCTCGGCGTCAGCGTGAGAAAAACGGGAGGGAAAATGTTGTCTTTTCCTTAAATAATGGTTGCAAGCGAGATCTCGTTTTTATCTCGCGTATGGTAGTTGCAGGTGAGATCTCGCTGTTTCAAATTGGCGCTAGCTTCTTTGTGCATGGGAGAGAAGGATAACTACGCACTGCTGTGAAGATGGTTACTGAAAATAAACCTCTTGTACGAAGCACCTGTCAATAAACAGTTATTGTTCTAAAATTGCAAAAGAATTCGTTGCTGGGCAGTTTAGATTAATGGTAAAACACTTGACGCGTAATCACAGGCATGTGAGTTGGAGTCTCATGGCTGGCCAGTAACGTATTTTTCTGCGATAAATGGATAATTTATCCTGATCTTGCTATTTATAGCATTATCACACGTTTGAGAAATAAATTTATTTCTGTATCTTATATATATATATATATATATATATATATATATTATAATTTAAGAAACGATGGAAAAAATTCCTTCAATGGGGTGTAAAGCATCCAATTCACTCATACGTAACTTGAATACCACATGGTTCCGGTTTCAGTCCCACTGCGGGGCACCTTGGTCAAGTGTCTTCTATTATAGCTTCGGATCGACCAAAGCCTTTTGAGTCGATCTGGTAGGTGGAAACTGAAAGAAGCTCATCGTATGTGTGTGTGTGTGTGTGTGTGTATATGTATTTGTGCGTCTGTTTCTCTCCCCATTATCGCTTGACAATCGGTATTGGTGAGTTCATGTCCCCGTAAAATAGCAGTTCAAGAAAAGAGAACGATAAAATAAATACTAGGCTTACAAAGAGTAAGTCCTGTGGTCGATTTGTTTGACGAAAGGCGATGCCCCAGCATAGCCGCAGTAAAATGACTGAAACACGTAAAAGAATAAAACTATAGAAGAATATATATCCATATATATATATATATATATATACACATAAAAAGACTGGATCTCTTCCTGTCAAGAGTCTGGACGAAACTACTTCACGGTAGGAAGCACAAATGATGGTGGCAGCACGATACTCTCTCATTCACCAAATGCCACATATTGGAGAAGACTTCAAGTAATGAAACTGTTGAAAATCTAACGCTGGTGTCCCAACATGACTGCGGCCTCGAGCTAAAAATTTAAAACCTTAACAAATAGTAAAAGTGCGCATATATATATATATATATATATATATATATATGCACACTTTTACTATTTGTTACGGTTTATATATATATATATATATATATATATATATACACACAAACTTGTTTGTCTGTGTGCACGCGCTAGCCGGTGCATGCATGTCTGTCTGTCTGTCTGTCTGTATGTATGTATGTATGAATGTATGTATGTATTCATAGTCAAACTATAAATCTCTCTGATGCTCACCTTCTCATTCTCTCTCCTCTTCCTCTCCGTCTGTATCCCCCTTTCTCAATTACTGCGAATTTATAACTCTCTTGCCCACCCATCTCATACAATACAAATAATATTGATCGTTCATATATTTTTCAGACACTGACACACACACACACACACACACACGTAGACATTCCCACACAACTTGACACTCACGCCGACGCACACATCCTGAAGCGCACACACAGACGGACAGACACACACGCACAGGCATTCAGGCACACATCAGCTCACAGAAATGTACAAACACACACACGGACACACAAACACATGCACCGACATCTATACAGGCAAGCACACATTTACATACACGCACACACAAGGATACTCACACATACACACACACTTACCGGCATACATACACAGACTTCCATACACAAACACACTCATACATATACGCACATGCCCCACATTCTCACACAAGCACCCATTTACACACACACGCACAAGCACACGAATACACACATGTACACACACATGTACACACACAGGCACACGTGCACACACACCAACACACGCATACATACACAAACACACACTAACACATACACCCACATCCACACACGCAAACACACATTTGCACACACGCATGCACATATTTACACACACACGCACAAGCACACGAATACACACATGTACACACACA
>NC_068995.1:43536904-43540699 GCF_001194135.2 Octopus bimaculoides | reverse complement strand
TCTTTCTTTCTTTCTTTCTTTCTTTCTTTCTTTCTTTCTTTCTTTCTTTCTTTCTTTATTCGCTTTCTTATTTCTTCAATTTTCTCTTTATTTTCATTTTGTTTCCTCCTCTTGATTCTTTATTTTTTTCCCTTCGTTTCCTTCTCCAATCACTAATCCATCATATTTCATTTCTTCTTTCTTTCCCTTTCTTTTTCTTTCCTTCTTTTTCCTTTGTATGTTTGTTTGCTTGTTTTTTCTTCCTCCTCTCTTCTCTCCTTTTCTATCTCTCTCTCCCTCCGTTGGTTTGTCTGTGTGTCTGTGTATGTATATATGTATATATGTAAGTACGTATGTATGTATCATTGTATCTATCTATCTATCTATCTATCTATCTATCTATCTATCTATCTATCTATCTGTCTGTCTATCTATCTATCTATCTATCTATCTATCTATCTATCTATCTATCTATCTATCTATCTATCTATCTATCTACCTACCTACCTACCTACCTACCTGCCTGTCTGTCTGTGTGTGTGTCTGTCTGTCTGTCTGTCTGTCTCTTTGCCTATATCTTTGTTCTTTCTCATCTGATATAATTCAGTTTCCTTTCTCAATGAGTCTCTTCTATTCTTTTCTCCTCTATCATTTGATTTTCATGGATTTTTCACTGTTCTCTTAATTCTTCTTCATCATCATCGTCATCATCATCATCATCATCGTCGTCATAATCATTGTCATCGTAATCCTCATCATCATCATCTTCTTCTTCTTCTTCTTCTTCTTCTTCTTCTTCTTCTTCTTCTTCTTCTTCTTGTCGTCGTCGTCGTCCTCCTCCTTTTCTTCTATTTGTGATCATCGTCGACTTATTAATATTTCTTTCTGCCTTCATCTCGTTATCTTATTCCACAACAACATCCTACTTATGTCACGTATATTCATTCCTCGCTTCAACACTTCCCTACCGACCCCACTGCGACATCTCATTTTGTTTTTCATCCATTTTGTTTTTCCTTCACAAATTTCGTTAGTCAAAATGTTGAACTTCGTCCTTTTAACATGAATAATTTGAATGCCAGAAAAAAATACTACGATTAGTTCAATCAACAACACACTCTTTTTCACTACCTATCTGTGATGGGTATTATCGAAAGAACCGTATACGTTTAAAAACAGTATCAACGTAAAGTTAATGTTTTATGCAAACGATATATTATATGGTTTTTTAATTTCTTTAAATATCTTTCCATCATCAAAAACATTATATATTCATATATTTTAGATAATTTTTTTTCTATTATATAATTCCTTCTACATTACGTTTTTAATTTTTATTTTTCTTCCTAACGATCGCAGAAACGAGGCACCTATAGATCACTGTTTATTATAACACAACATCTATTTAAGGTTTTCAGCTATGAACCTTTCACCTGCGATGTTAATAGCCTGAGAAAGGTTAAAATAGTACAGTTTTCATACAAATATCCAAGAAAATCTTTTTTTTGGGTCTTTGTTTATCTACTGATTATTTAGCTTCCTTGCATTCACAGTTTCTTTGAAAAGACATAAAAGAATACAGTAAACAAATGCGTTATAAATGTTGTATGAATGGGATTCTAAACTAATTTAGGAAACGTTTCAGAATGTTCTTTTACATATTCTCATTGCTCAATGTACATAATTTTAGCAGGGATCACGTTCGTTGAAACACCCGCAAGTTATATCAACTGAGAGTTTTATTAGAAAGTGACTTTTCTCAATTTCATTGATATACGTCACTCAACCGGCAAAAACGAGTTGTACATTTGAAATCTAAGACGTATTTTAATATCAATATTTCGTGATGATGATAAAAAAATCGATGTTGGCTCCATTGGTAGCAAAGTTTTAGTCCTACTAGTGCCTTACTACTAAACACAGTCTACAGTCATGTATTTGCATGCTTACTTGAGCCCTTATCTTGTTATAGATCCAGAGCAGAGTACTGTCGTTTCTTAGTGTACACGAGCCATTTCCAGTTGTTGCATAATATGTACAGATATCTGGTTTCCAATAATGAATTTTCTATCCGATACATGATGTTATCTATCCACCTTTTTTTTCTTCTCAGGCCACCTTTCCTTCCTTACCACTGTAGAGTCCTTTGAAATATGATCTTTGTAAATCCAATAGATTTCGTTACATGACCAAACCATTTCAGCTAATTTTCTTTCGCCATTGTGAGAAAGCTTCATCGCGGCCTATGGTTTCAGAAAATTCTTCGTTCGCAGGTGAACAAAGTATGATAAGGCAATGATGTTGTTGTAGCATCTATTTTGGAATGTCTACATCTTTAGTTGTATACCCGCAGTGAGACATCGTGCCAGGTCACATCGCCCATGTGCTTGATTTGCTCTTTATAGTGCTGCTTTAATCTCTTCAAGTTTGATTTTATTTTATGAATGGTGAAGACATTTTTCTGTGCCATTATTACCGGATTCCTGCAGTTTGTACTGTTGCCCTATGTCTAGTTTCTATCTCGAATGCATTTGTAACATTTGTTTGTTCTCATGACACTCATGCTATTTGTTCTGAGTTTGGTTCTACTTTATACTGATATCAATTCCAAAATTGTCAATTAGGCGATTTATTAAGTGGACAAATTCATCGTCTCAGTGTCATGCGAAAATCTAATCTTAGGTTTCAGATATTCCACTATGTGGTGCTGGCGACGGCCACATGATTTCTAGTATGAAGGGGCCTTGAATCTAGGTTAGAAACCGACTCTTTCTCTATTGGCAAGAAATTTTAAAGTAAAACTGAACAATGACATATACATCTACCAGTGTTACTTTGATGGCATGCATTTCTCTCTCACTCATACATGTACCTGTAATTATTGAGACCCTCGGATATGTAACACACTGCTTTACTCTTGAGAACTTAGGCTTCTCAAAACCAGATCCAATCCATCACTGGAAATATAAAAATATAAAAATCTGTAAAACTTTCCAGAAGTTTATCATTTAAATATATATCAACATGTCTCGATATGCAACTAATATGCATGAGAGTACCTATATAAAGCATGCAGATCTGCATATGCATGCATACATACATACATACATACATACAAACAAAAATACAATGTTGTTCATGTTGACATTCCAATGAAGGCACCTTGGATCTAATTTAGAAACCGGTTCTTTCTCTATTGGCAAGAAATCTTGAAATAGACTGAATATGACATACATACATGCATCAGTGTAAGTGAATATGTGTGTGTATGTATCGTAAAAATGGGAAGCATGTGAATGTCACTTGAGTAAGCTTAGACAGAGCTAGAAATAGCTAGTTAATTCAGGAATTGAAGTGCCGTTGTAGTAGCAATATGAGGGTTAAATACAGAGAACCACATTATCTACGTAATAGTTACTGCAATATATTGATATTGAAAACTCTTATAATCACACGGTTTATAATCCTTTCGCTTGGGGTATATCGTGTTAGTGAATGTTACATCATCACCGTTCCAGTCTTGTGAGATATACTGATATAAGACAGAGTAACTCAAGCTACACTCTAGGTATTTTGTTGTCTGCTGATTCTGAACAGTGCAGAAAGTGCAGAAATCTCTTTGTTTGACATGTAAAGGATTTATGAATTTCTTCACTGGCAAAGGTCGAGGTTGATATGTCTCCTTTGAAGATTACTGTCAAGATTTCTTTTACTGACTGGTTGTGCATGTCTGCCTTGAAGCGTATAGAAATGGACAAGCATATGTATATGCATGTGTGTATATATATATATATATATATATATATATATATATAT
>NC_068995.1:43527380-43536676 GCF_001194135.2 Octopus bimaculoides | reverse complement strand
TATATATATATATATATATATATATATATATATATATATATATATGTATAGATATATATGTATACATGTATATATATATATGTATGCATGTATATATATATATACATACATGTATGTATATTTGTATGTATGTATACATAGATAGATGGATAGATAGATAGATAAATAGATAGATAGATAGATAGATATATAGAAATATAGATAGATAGATAGATAGATAGATATATATATAGATAGATAGATAGATAGATAGATACATACATACATACATGTGTTCATAAAGATGTATAGACAAGGATGATTACGAGGGACTCGTATAATGTAGTCTAAATAAAATGTGTGAATGTGCGCATCTGCATTCAGGGTGCGGTGAATAAATTGTCGTCTAAATTACGCAAAAATGAAAATAACACTGGCATCTCATTATAAAAAATATATTTGCCAAGATTACATAAAATACTTTGAAATACTAAAGAGCAAATTTATTCAATAAAATCGCCATTAGCTTCATTCATGTCCTCCAGACGACTTCAGAATCTCCTACAACTCCTCTGGACAGTCTCCTTGATTAAGTTAGTGAATGCTGCCGTAATCCTTGACATCAGTTCATGTTTGGTGTTACAAGAAGTTTTGCTGGTCTCGCGCTCAACTGCTTCCCACACAATATAATGAAGGGGGCTGCAATTTGGAGAGTTAGGTGGCCAGATGTTAGGGGTGATGTGGTCGCAGAAATTGTCTGACAGTCATGTTTGGGTTCTCCTGCGTGTGTGGCATGGTGCAGAGTCCTATTGCTAGACGTAGTGCTTCCAGTAGCCACTCTCTTGAGCCAAGACAGCATTAGCTCCTCCAAGCACTTGATGTAGGCCTCCGTGTTGAGTCTGAGGCCGTGTGGGAAAATGAATGGAAGCATAACCTCGCCATCGCTAGCGATCATTCCAAACACCATGATGTTGACTGGATGTTTGGTTTTTATCACTTTCACTCTCGGTACATGTTTTGGGGACACGGCAAGCTAACGGTTGTTCTGTGTGTTTATCACATGATTCTGGCAGAAATTTTTCTAGTCTGAGAAAAATCAAAGCGTGTTTGGTTGGAGGAGATGCTTGAGTTTGTTTAAAAGCTTAGTATCGCGGTCTTTCCACTTGTCCTTGATGACTTGGGCTAAAAATTGGCCCTTTCTAATCTTGTATGAAGAATACCGAATGTGCTCATGCATTACCTACATGGTACGAAACTCAGACACTCTCACGTCCCCGGCGTTGTATCTGATTGATAGAGGGAACGTTGTCAATCATGGCCTGGATCTCACCAACAAATTCAAGAGTTATTTTCTTATCAAAACAATCAGAGTCAGTTTTTCATGCTGAGCTACCGTACCTCTGTAATCACCATTCGACACATCCCACTCTTTTCGAATCTTAGGCGCGAAGATTGCCTGAAACAGGTTATCTATGAGATAATAAGTAGTTTGCTGTTTATAGCAAGTTCCGTTTCCTACCCTTGCATAAACATCAATCTTTCATATACAAATGTTTATAAACACGCACATGCACACACGTACGCCTGTACGAATACATGTTTGTATGTTCGTACGTATATGTATATGGTGATCAACCGTTGGAATATTTCTGAAGATTTAGTCCTTATCTTTCTGTGACAATTGAACTTTAGGATTTCATTTGTGAGAAAGAGAATGATAAGTCATCTGAATATTCTTCAAGTGTACAGTGCTGCCTCTGGTTACAACAATGTACTATATGATCGGCACTCAATAATCTCTTGTTTATCTTTTCAATTAACAGAGTACTTTTGTACGTTTATTTTATCTCAAATACCTGTTTTCATTTGTCTTCTCACTTAATTGAATAATGCATTTCATTAGAATTACTCTTCTTGTATAAATGGAACTTATACTGGTGTCATAACATTTAAAATTAGCATTTCTAAATCAGTTGACTTTCTATTTACTTTATGTAATTTTTTTTCGATAAGATCTTTGCAATCGAATGTTTTTACTAATTGCGTACGAGATTTTTTCCTGCTGATTCAAACTATTTATCTTAGAAGAAAATCGCTGCTGTTCATAATTTTAGACGCATTTGTTCTCCGTCGTTCATTTTCGTAGCTTATTTTATTGTTGTAAACAAATATTAAATGCTTTCAACCTCATTACCAAATCGGTGTGACAAACTGATCACAATCTATTTGGCTCCCCTTATATGAAAGTTCAAAATGTCTTACGTGACAATTTTTGTATGCTGTGATTTGAGACTGCTGAGCAGATGTAAAGTTGAAAGGAGCATTAATGATGGCTCGACCTACAGTAAGTGAATCTTTAGCTTGGAATTTAGTAATATTAGTTTTCATGTTAATTCTAAAGTTTTAAGGCGAAAATATGCCAAAAAAAAAATGAACAAAACAAAAAAGACTACAAAATAAACCTTAATTGATTCGGTAAGTGGAGATAGGAGACGAAGAAAAAAATTAACTCAGTCCTAAAGCTAAAACAATACATACGCGAGTCATTCCAGATATAAACTACAGCTTCAATATAATAAATTAGAAATGAAGCAAATGGAAGAGGCTGTGAAGTAAACGAATAAAAAGAAAGAACATTTAAATAAATTCACAAAGCCACGGCACCAAAGCAAATATAGTTGGATTACGTTTTCCCTGCATCCAGAGACGGAGTAGTTTAAACTGAATTAGTGTAATAAAGAAAGAAGATGAGAAAGGAAACAATTATGGCTTATTATTTTTCAGGTTCAGTTTCACTGCGCGGCACGTTAGATGACTTTTACTAAAACCGTCGTGACGTCTAATGCATTGTGAATGAACTTGATAAACGGAAACTGTGAGAAAGCCTGTCCTATATACGTGCGTGAGGGTGTGTGTGTGTGTTTTAGTGTTTATTCACAACGCATGAAAATTGGTGTTCGTTTGTCCAATATCCCATTGCTTAGCGGTTCGACAAAATACCCAGATGGTATAAATAACACCTTCAAGGTGATGTCCCTGCATGAGCGCAGTCTATTGACAGTAACACGCAAAAGAATGAAAGCATAAACACATACATATCCGACTAAAGTTAACAGAAGTTGGGCAGTAGAATACAGAAGATGATCGTAAAAAGCATCGCTACGACTCTGCCAGCGGTGAAAATGATGGTGGACCATTTCTAAAGATAACGCATCAGATCTCATCAAGACGCGTAGTCTTTCATTAAAGGGAGAGAATGGTGTTTGGTGTGTTCATGTAGAAGTGATGCGATGTATTAACGGTACCGCAGAAGAACCTTTATGAATTACAACTAGTGCGTTGTCTGATTTCAGGCAAAGGTGTTCGGTTATAAAGCCACATGATTCCGTGTGGTGTTTGGATGCTGATCTTCTGGAGAAGAAAAGGTTTAATGTTTACACGATGATCTGTGCGACATTCGGTTGACAAACCTGAGTGTCTTGAAAATTAGATCAAAGTAGTTGAGTTACAATTGGCGGTGAGTCGTTGCGCAATGTACAAATCTCTTTTGCTGAATTTTCTTCAATGTCTGTCTTTACATTCTGAGTTCAAATTCCGCTGAGGTCGACTTTGCCTTTCAATCTTGTAGGATCGATGAAATAAATACCAGTTGAGCACTGGGTTCCATTTAATCGACTATCCCCCTCCCAAAACATTTCACGCCTTATGCCTATAATAAAAGGTCTACTACTACTACTACTACTACTACTACTACTACTACTACTACTACTACTACTACTACTACTACTGTGTAAGGCGAGGTCTTCAGTTTCCATTTCTGGAAAGTGACCTTGACACATTTATCAAGGCCAAGTTCTATCCCAATAACATCACTGAATGCTTTCACAGTACGTAGTAGTCCTTCAAGCTCATCTTCTTTGCTATAGAGTTTTAAATCATCCATATAAAATAGATTACTTATTTTTTTGTCTCCAATTTTATATCCATATCCTGTTCTGTTAAATTCACTTGTAAGGGGTATTAGAGCTATGAAGAAAATTAAAGGTGAAAGTGAGTCACCTTGGAAAATGCCGCAGTTGATATTAATATTTTTATGGTCAGTACTCTACATTGACATGTGCTTTAGGAAGCTTGAAATCATAGGAGAAATCTAGCGATTTCAAGATCCATGAATGCGGTATACTGCCGAAGATCGTTTTCTAATCAATCAATGCAGAACTGAGATTCTTGCGTTTGTTATGACAGTTCTCAAGGATCATGCGATTGATTAAGAGTTGGTCTTTGCATTCATATGAGCCTCGTCGGCCCCCTTTTTGTTCAGTAGCAAAAATATCGTTGTGTTCCCTAAATTTGTATGTTTTCTCCACGTGCATAGATGTTAAAACTTTATACATGGTAGATAGACATATTATGGGCCGATAGTTTTGGTTTCATTAGTTTTCGGGAGGGGGTAAGTAATACCTCTTGCTAAAACAAATCAGGTGTTTTCGTGGGATCTCTCATAATTTCTTTGAACAATTGGACTAACTTTCCGTGTGCGCACGGGAGCGAGGCGAGCCAAAAATTTGGCACTCTATCATTACCAGATTTCCACTCGTGAGCCTACGTGAGTGTCATCCTTAGGTTTGCCATTTTGATGTTTTCCCATGCTTGTTCTGGTAAGTTTTGACAGGCTTCTCTGTGTTTAATCCAATCTGCATTTTCATTATAAGTCTCTTCTTTACAGCAGATATTTTTCTAGAAGTTTTCAACTTTTCCATGGCAGTGAGGTCTTCAACAGTTATTTTCTCCTTCCCTAATTCTCTGTAGAATGTTTTCGCATTGGATGTGAACAGCTTATTTTGCTTGTAAAATTTGATTCTCTTCTCAAATCTTCGTATACTTTGAGATTTTGCTTGGACTTTATGTTGCTAAGTTTCTTTTGCTGAAAGTTCTTCTCTTGGTGAGAATCTATATTTTTCTTCCTCTTTCTTCCCTTTTTTGGTTTTTTGAGCACCATTAAAACACTAATGTCGATGTAATCGATTGGTGCCCTCCCCCCAAATTTCAGGCCTTCTGCTCATAGTAGTAGAATGGATTATTACTACTATTGTTACCATTATTGTTGTTATTATCATCATCATTAGCATCACCACGTTGCTGTCAACGTGGGTTTAATATTCCTGTTGTTGATATGATTAAATACGTTCAGTTCGTTAAGTTTCAATTGATCATGTTTCTTACAGCTATTTTGATAACATAATCATTCTCTCTCTCACACCCACTTACACACACACGTGCGGGCACACACACATACACCCACGTCCACACACGTGCACACACACACACTCTTACACACACACTCTTACACGCACACTCTTACACACACACACACACACACACACACACACACTAGTATACATGAAAATATATAAACTCACATTCACACATTCGCATGCAAATACGAGAATTCCCATTTGTTGAAATATTACACGTTCATGTAATTAACATACCTTATTAAAATCAATTAATTCCACAGAAACATATCACGCAATAACTGCATAAAAAAACAGAAAGAACTCGATATTTCATTGACGTTATAGAGTAATAGTTGCATGTTTTCCCAAAGCCCAATACCATTCCATTATTTTCTCCTCCATCATTCTTCATTGAATCTCTTCTCCACTTATAAATAAATATAAAGTAAATCTCATTGAAATACATCTTACTCCTTAACCTTCAAAGTTTCTATGTGTAATAGCTAAGAGATCAAACCTTTCTGTTACAGAAGTAATTAACTCCTCTAAACAATGAAAATGACCAGGTGATGTATCGATTTTATATTTTATTTTTCTTACTAGTATTGGTAATATAACATGATTGTTTCAAAACATCAGAGTAACGATATTCTAAGTCAGTGAGCGCAGATAAACCCTTGTGGTTACAGAATTCGCATCTCAACATTGTTGTTCCCAGTTCGATCTTCTTCAAGAACACCGTTTGCAACCATCGCTGAGTGTTTAGCCGAGTTGGCTACAATGTTATGAGTGAAATGTAGACGATAATATTTTTTGATGAGAATTCCCCCATAAGATTCATCTCATAGGGCTCTTTCATTCGAACACATCTATAGTATAGTTTTCTCCAATATTAACTGAGATATTTCGAGATTCAAATCTATTTTGTGGGTTGGTTACAATTCTATCGTCACTTAAAGCCTTTATTGTTTGTTAGCCAATACTTTTTCACGCAGTTTTCACCAAACTATTCCTCTCAATGAGCACATTATCCTAAATTGATTTATTTTAAATCTATATTTTTCTTTTGAAATAACTGAGATATTGTGATACAAATTCAATTTTTCGCCTGACTCTTCCATTTTTGACCTTACATATTTTGCTCTAGTCCTGGGGGTTGATTTGTTCGACTAAAGGTGGTGCTCCAGCATGGCCGCAGTCAAATCACTAAAATATGTAAAAGAATAAAAGAATATATAGATATATGTCTCAATAGCTGGGTGAATGATAAATTTCTTAAGCGTCCCGTGAAAAATACATTGTGTTATTTGTCTTCTGGTTTCAGTCACTTTGAACATTTTACCATACAGGTATGGATAAGATAAGTACCAGATGAACACCGGGATGGGGCATTCAGAAATGTTACTAAAGTTGCATTTTTCAGGAAGCCTATATGTGTTTGGAACATATACATATATTTCAGTATAGCTTTCTTGAAAATGATACTTATATATATATTAATATATAAAACAACAAAACTATATCAACGTACACAGAACCAACTATAGGTATCAAAATGTTTCACCTCCAAGATCTCTCATTTGTAAAGCAAATCATTTGTGCTAAAATCAAATGGTTTATTTAGCTAGCGTCTACTCAAATAATCGAAATTTTTATACGTGAGTAATTAATATTTAATCATGAATGCTTCGAGAATAATTGTCTTGTAATTAAATCATGCTGTGATATTAGTAGATGATGCCTAATTGATTGGGTATGAAGGTAAAGAGACAGTTTGTAGAATTTCTTCATTTTTTCGTATTATGCAATCATACGTTCATTGTGGAGAATTATTAGTTCATCGTTCTGGCTGGTGTAATATAATCCCAACATTTCAAAATTTCCACCTTCCATATTCTTGTACACTACAGGCAATCTCTTCTCATCCTTTCCTTTGATGTTTTCAGTTTTCTATGGCGATGATGTCAGAACATTTTGATCGATGCGAAAATATATAAGAGATTCGGGTCAATTTCTTTCTACAGGTAAAGAAAATTGATTTTTGTTCGTAATAGTTTTTCCTTTCGATATTTCCAACCCCCAGTCAGAAGTTTCGAAACAAATTCAGGATCCTTTCTAAAATTTTGTCAAGAAAATACTGGACAAAGTTCTTTTATAATTTTAGTGAAATTATTTGATAACAAATCACTGCTTGGTATCAGCTGAGAATACTTTCGTGAAATTTCTGTTAAATATCGAATTTATAGCTGCAGGATCTAGGATGTATACCATCAGATTGTCTTTCTCATTTTGATGGTCAGTTCTGTGAATCTGCGTTGGTTGTTAACAAAATGTTAGATTTCCAGCTTTGAATTTTTCTTCTTAGTTGCACTAATTCCATTACAAGATAAACGTTTTTTCTTCTTTTAGGGAGACGAGAAATATTGAATTCCATTATAGAAACTTTTTACTTGGTGGAGTCGGAGTTAAGTTTAAATCAAAGATAAACCTTGTTTTATTATCGCATGCATATATGCATATATATATATTATTTATTTTATTATATATGCATATATATATCATTTATATTATTATATATGCATATATATATATTATTTATATTGTTATATATGCATATATATATATTATTTATATTATTATATATGCATATATATATATATATTATTTATATTATTATATATGCATATATATATATATATTATTTATATTATTATATGATTGAACGCCACGCATCCTCTTCCAAGTAAGTTTTATCTTGATAATTCTGATGCGCACTCTATACGATCTTTTTACTCTTTCGTTTTTCTCTCTTTCTCTCTCTTATTCTTTTACCTCCTCTTCTCCCACTATTCCTTCCTATTACTCTGTCACTCTCTCACCTTCATTCCTCCTGCCTTGCTCACGTGGCTCTCACGTGACTATCGGCCATCTTTCTTCTCCTAATTTGTGTTTCTTTCTTTCTCTCTGTTGTAACTGGAGCAAGGAAGGTGTTTTCTTGTTTGTCTCCTGTGCACGCTTGATTTATAACACTAGACATGTCTGTATGTTGATTTGTCTGTAGGCCTAAGAAAAAACACGAATGGATGTGGACAATGATAATACAGTAGGTAATCAGACCGGAAGTCATTCATGTTTTGACCATGCCTAAAAAGATTCAATCATACCGCAAGTCTGAAGTCGTTATCACCACAAGTCTGAAGAATAGATTCAATACCCATGATTAATTTAACATTATTTATCTAATTAATTTAAACTAATATAGAAATAATCCTTTCTTCTGAAGGAAGAAGGCCAGAAAATTTGGTGGGAGGCTGTTCGTCGAATACATCGATCTCAGTATTCAACTGGTACTTGCTTTATACAATCCCGAAAGGGATGAATGGCAAAGACACCCTCGGTGGAATTTGAATACTGAACGTAAACACAAAAGGAATGACGAGAATCATTTTGTCCGACTGCTAATTATTCTGCCATGACGTCGTCTTAAAAATAAGAATACCAATTTTTAGTCATAACTGCATAACGGGGTGTAATGTACGCACTAACTAACCGAGTGACAAGCAGAACTATAATATTGATTATTTTAAATTCCTGTTTGTTTTACTTGTTTAAAGGGTTTTTTCTCATGAATATGGATGAGATTATAAATATTAAACATTATTTAGATTATTAGATAAAGTATGTTTCGCAGCGGCAGTGCTATATATGGTTTCCAGCAAACCACGAAATACTTAATTTTAAGCATACCATAATAATAACCAAACACGCACAAACACGTACGTATATTCACGCACAAACGCACACATGCAAGCATATATACATATATACATATATCCATGCATACATACATACATACATACATACATACATACATACATACATACATACAAACATACATGGATCCATGCATGCACACATACATGCTCCGTGTGGCCTGGGAATATACAGCACATTCGGCTCTACTCTAATTATGCATACACCTCGTAAGAAATGCTTCGTAATTAATCATAAAATTGCTTTAAAATAATAGCCTTCAATCAACACATATATATATGTACACGTATATATATATATATATAT
>NC_068995.1:43525742-43526638 GCF_001194135.2 Octopus bimaculoides | reverse complement strand
ATATATATATATATATATACACAGATGATACTCAAGCTGTCCGTGTAATCTGCACTTGTGTTCTTGTAATGCGGAAGCAAAATACGTTACAAATTCATATAAACTTAACAGTTTCCCTGTAAATTTTAAATCAGTATGTCAAAGACAGTAACATCCAAATCCAAAAACAGTCATAGAACTCTAATTACAAATATATTCTGAACAATGACTAATACATTTCTAATACCTGGTGCACTAAAGAAAGTAGGAATGATGTGAGATATTTTGTAAGATAATTCATAAGATATATTGCAATATATTAAACGAACTGATTTCCTCTTTAAAGGCGGAGAGATACAATCGCATTTAATATTTCATTGAACACATTAGCGTGTGAGGGTGGAAGGATAATAACAAAGAAACAAAAACGAAATGCCTCCGCAGATAATTTCTGGCAGTGGAAATGACGTATTTAATTATAAACTCGTGCATGTGTGCTAAAAAATATACCGATATAAGTAATTGGAATGCCAACTGGTGTTCTTCAAACGACTAATTTGTTTCTCGAAGATTAAGAACTTGAGTGTAATTTATCTGTGCAAATTGAAGATTTGCTAGTGAAATATTGCAACTGAGCGAATAGAAGATAATTTAATAATCGATTTAACAATAATATAAGTGAGGGGAACCTGAGGAAGAAGCAGAACAAAAATAAAAAAAAAAACTTATCTTTTGAAATGTAACATATATATTGATAGAAGGTATATATCCCAAATACAATGTTATGATTTCTGAAGATGCTGTATAATCACTTTCTGCATTTACTTGTAAACAATAACTACACATCATATACATATACATATACATACACACACACACACATATGTATGATATATACATACATACATATATATATA
>NC_068995.1:43523542-43525003 GCF_001194135.2 Octopus bimaculoides | reverse complement strand
ATATATATATATATATATATATATACACATATATATTGTGTATATGTATACGTATCTTTGTATGTAAACCTATACATATACATATAGTATTTAAAATTAGATTATATCTAAATAAGTACAAACCACATCGGATATAATTAAAGACAAGCGTAATCAACGGTATTGTTGGAAACAATATGAATACACACCTATTTAAATCAAGACAATACACGTCTATATGGCCAATTACTTCTATGTATTGCATGACATGAAAATATAAATTCTATACCTTAGGGCCAACGTTATCATTGGGTATAATTTAGAAGATCTATAAAGCATTAACTCATGATTATATATGCTAATTAGCAAAGCAGCAGTTACGCCAAACTGATGACGTGCGAATAACTTTTAATAATTGTGCTTGCTTTGCGTTTGCATCTAATAATTTCAGAGATTAGGATCATAAGAAAGTGGCTGTAATACAGATCAAAAGATGGCGGTGAGCTGACAGACTCCTTAACAGGCCGGACGAAATGCTTACCGGTATTCCGTCTGTCGTTACGTTCTGAGTTCAAATTCCACCGAGGTCGACTTTGCCTTTCATCCTTTCAGGCTCGATTAAATAAGTACCAGTTACGCACTGGGGTCGATATAATCGACTTAGTCCCTTTGTCTGTCCTATTTTCCCCCTCTATGTTTATTCCCTTGTGGGCAATAAAGAATTAAGTAATATACAACAGGAAATGCATCCATTACGCAAACCTTCCTACGTATAGATATCAATATATATATGTATATGTATGCGTGTGTTTGTGTGTGTGTGGTGTGCCTTCCGTTCACCCTATTCACTTATACGGAAAAGCTCATCCCGAGTGTATTGATGGTATTTGCTAATTATATCACGGTACAGTTGGCAAGCAAACTTATAAACCAGATAACCACACCTGTTTCTAGAAGACAGCGTGAGCGTCAGAAAATTATCATAATTTTTTCTCCGTATTGTATTATAATCTTGTCTGGTCTTAATGCATTCTGGTATTTCTTGTATATTTTGTATTCTGTTGCAACATAAAGGTATTGTGTTAATAGTCATGTGTAGCCGGGCATGCGTAGCAGCTGCAAGTTTTACATCAAATTCTTCAATCTGCTGTTTACCATTATAAGATATTTTAAAACTCATATCAGATGTTCTTCTTTGTCTCTGTGTGTGCGTGTGTATGTAAATATATAAATATGCCTGTATGCATGTGTATGTAAATATATAAATATGCCTGTATGCATGTGTATGTAAATATATAAATATACATACATGTATAGATATATGTGTATAGATATAGGTATATGTATATGTATATATATATATATATATGTATATATATATACATATTTATATATGTAAGCATATATATATGTATGTATATGTATACATACGTATATATGTATATATGTATGTATATATACATACATGCATATATACATATA
>NC_068995.1:43519667-43523461 GCF_001194135.2 Octopus bimaculoides | reverse complement strand
TATATATATATATATATATATATATATATATATATATATATATATATATATATGCATACATACATATATATGCTCATATACGTATATGCTTAAAAACCACTCCTGTTTGTTGCGTTTAGCATTATGCTATCCACTGTTTGTGTTATCACGACGATTACTATGTGATTTCCATTGTTCTCTTCAAGGTTTATTTTGACTTTACAGAAGTGCAGTTAAGAACTATCTATCGACATCTTGACTATTTTGAATCGTTTGTTTGTTTGGTTGATTTTATATAATCTTCCTATATTAGCGAGATTGTAAGAATTGCTTCTTCGTCTTCTTAATTATCCGCGTCTCATAGTTATGTATCTTCACTAATATATTATTGTTTTATTCTCTTCTAATCTTCGTGTGAATGAGGTTGCCAAGGAAGCTTGATACAAAAATAGATTTTTGCAGTTTCCATTCATTACTGTTGTTACTTTAATCTCTTCGAAATATTCCAAGTGTCTAAGCTGATTATTCGTTCTTCATTTAAAGGAAAAACATACATGAAGACTTCTGAAAACTTACGACAAATATGTTATAAATTGTAATTTTACATTGTTGGATGAATCAATATGTTCAGTAGGAATTTGGAACTAAATAACATGTACGAAGCTGCCGAAAGATTTTATTATACCATTGTTTCAATTTCAAGTTATATATAACGTTTTGAGTATGTGTGCCTGATATTCCCTTTCAATTGTTTTCCGATGTTCGTATTTTGCTTCTGATGAAAGTATTTTATACGTTTTTTGGAGGATTTCCTATTTATTGGTAGTTCATCCATCGCAACTCATAAAAAAAGTTTATCTGTTATTTTCAGTATCCCGTTTTCATAATTATACTGTTATCATCGAGAGAAGATATCCATTCAATATTTTTTTTCCTTTATTCTCTCGTAACGTTTCTATGATGTTTATCTCAACATTTCCAACATTGCCTATCCGAACATTTCGATATACGTAATATTATTTATTATCGTTACAATTGCGAATATTACTTAACGTATCGAGCTGAAAGAGTTGTTAACGTGTCAGATAGAGAAAAAACATTGCAACATCCTCTCCGAATCTTTTCGGTCTGAGCTCAAATTCTGTTGACGTCAATTTTGCTTTTCGTCGTTATCTGGGCTGATAAAATGAAGCACCGGTGTACCAGTCAAGTCCTAAGGTAAATATAATCTCTTTACACCATCCTCTCAAAATACTGACTTTCTTCCTAAATTAGGGTTATTATTAAAAGTGGCGGACTGGCAGAATCATTACAGCACCGGAACATTTACCAGCCAACATTTCTTTCGACGCCCATCGTTTCCAGTTCAATTCCGTCGATATCAAGTTTTCCTTTTGTCCATTTCGTAGTCACTCAATTACAACACATGGCCAAGTAAAGAAGTGAGGAGGGAAATGCATTAATTCACTACCCTTCTAAATGAGATACAATTGTTATGATTAGCAGTAGTAGTCCACTATGCTTTTCATTCTTTCAGGATCAAAGAGATAATTACCAGTTGTATACTGGAGTCGAGGTAATCAACACACTTCTCCTCCAAAAGATCACGCTTTGTGCCTATAGTACAAAGAATTATCATTATTTTTAGTAGGAGCAATTTAAGCCAACGAGCTGGCAGAATTGTTAGTATGGTGGGCAAAATGCTTAGAGGTATTTACTCCGTCTTTACGTTTTGAGTTCAAGTTGTGTCGAGATCGACTTTGCTTTTCATCCTTCCGGGGTCGATAAATTAAGTAACAATTGCGTAATGGGGGTCGATCTAATTGACTAGCCCGCTCCCCCAAAATTTTGGGCCTTGTGCCTAGAGTAGAAAAGAATCGTTAGCACGCCGGGCAAAATGCTTAGCGGCAATTCCTCTATCTTTACGTTTTGAATTCAAATTCCGCTGAGGCCGACTTTACCTTTCATCCTTTAGGGGTCGATAAAATAAGCACCAGTTACGCACTGGGGTCGATGTAATCGACGTAGTCCCCTAACCCAAGTTGTCCTTGTGACAAAAATTTCTAATTATTATTATTATTATCATCATCATCATCATCATCATCATCATAATCATCATTATTATTATTATTATTATTATTATTATTATAATTATTATTATTATTATTATTATTATTGAAAGCGACGAGCTGGCAGAGTCGTTAGGACGCCGGACGAAATGCTTTGCGTTATTTCGCCCATCGCTACGTTCCGACTTTTAATTCCGTCGAGGTCGACGTTGCCTTTCATCCTTTCGGGGTAGATTAAATAAGTATTGGCGTCGAAGTAATCGACTTAATCGCTTCCCCAAATTTGAGGCCTTGTGTTTCCAGTTGAAAGGATAATAATGATGATAATAATAATAATAATAATAATAATAATTATTATTATTATTAATACTGAGCTCAGCTGTTTGACAAATTTGTTAGACGTTTCAAATTCCGTCGAGGTCGATTTTCCTTTTTATCCTTTTGGGGTCGATAAATCAAGTATCAGTTGAGTATTGGGCTCGATGTAATCGAATATCCCCCTCCTCCAAATTGTGCTTATTGTAGAAAGGATTATCATCATCATCATCATCATCATCATCATCTTTATTATCATTATTATTATTATTAATACTGAGCTCTGCTGTCTGACCAATTTGTTAGACGTTTCAATATTCCGTTTCCTTTTCAGTTTTATGTAGTGAATTTTTTTCCAATTTACTTCCATTTGTTCGAGGTTTCTCTGACCAGGATTCAATTATAGCTGTTGTGTACCTGAATCTTTCAGCGTGGTGGTAATCAAATATTTATGAAACGTATTTTTTTTAGATGTACTCGACTGACACTTAGTAATATATTGCTACATCTATATCGTTTGTCTATCTTGTTAACGTTCTTTTCTCTTGTTTTTATTATGCAAAAGAAGTAAATATTAAAATTTCTAAATAGCAAAAAATGTCGGTACAGAATGCTTTACATAAATTACAAAGACAATGCAGAAGTGGCTGCAGCAATTATGAATATCGTGCCGCGAAGTTGTAACAATATACAACCATAAAATATAGACAGAAAACACGAAATCAAATCCAGTATGGTGCAAAAATTTAAGAAAATCTGTCGGCTTTAGTCAGAGTCAATCGCTGTCGTTACAGACAAGTGTTTTTCATTATTTGATGTTTAAAAGTGGTCGATACGTAATCCAAAATATATAGCTGTCATACTCACCGGGATATTTTCTTTTGTTGTTTGCTTATTTGCAAATATTTGTTTCTTGCCTACGTTCTATTAATAGTTTTTTAAACAAGATATTTAGTATCCGTTAATTCCATACACTTGTATGGAATTAACTGATTGTATATATGTATATTTGTACTTAACTGTCTTTAGAGACACATTCATATGTGTCTGAGAGATAGTATGCGCATGCATATACAGACGCACTGCACCCGTTCCTCCATACACACACTTTGAGTATTTCTTATGTTCTACATCCATTTCAGTGATTAGACTACGGCCATGTTAAGTTACGGGAACGGAAACAAACCGACTCCGGTTATCAAGTGGTGGCAGTGAACACACAAACACATACACACACTCACACACACACACGTATACACACAAATAGATATAGATATATTCGACGGGCTTCTTTCTATTTCCGTCTGCTAAATCCACTGACAAAGATTAGGTCGGCACTAGGGTGCAGTAGAAAATACTTGCACAAGGGGCCACGCGATGGGCCTGAAGTGAGAACGATAAAGGTAGGAAGGAATATATATATATTATATA
>NC_068995.1:43517337-43518691 GCF_001194135.2 Octopus bimaculoides | reverse complement strand
ATATATATATATATATATATATATATATATATATATATACACATATACAATTCACTCAGTGAAATTGACCAAAGGCTTCCTGTACACTTGGTCACTTTTAGTTAAGGGAATTATTTCGATTTTGGTTTTAAATTGCGTCTAATCACCTTAATTAAATATAAATCATATGTATAAATCAATGTGTGTGTTTTGCGTGTGTGTGTAAGTGAGCAACTGAGAGAGATACAAAGACATAGACAAAGAGGCACAGAAACTAAATGAATTTTACTTAACCAACTTCGGTATTCCAGCCAATAGTTTAGAAACTCCTATAGTGAAAACACTGTATAATAGTTAGTAGTTAAACGTTAGGAAAGTTTATACACTGTTTGATAACCTCCAGTTAATCACTCGAATCGTTCGTTTATAAACAGCCTTGCGAGGAGATGGCGACTGATAGTCCTTTGTAACAGAACATTTGGCAATGGTCCTAATGAAATAACCATGCTGTAGCCAGAGGTACATTGCATCGAATATCCAATTTATAAAAGCAAATATCTCGGTACAGAATTCTTTGCATAAATTACAAGACAATGCAGAACTGGTTGCAGTAAATATGAACATCATGCAGTTGAAGCTGCAACAAAATATAATCATAAAATCCAGAAAGAAAACTCGAAATAAATTCCAGAAATGAGAAATAATTTAAGATGGCCTATCCGCTTTTGTCACAATCACGCAATAGTTGTCGTTACAGACAAGTGTTTTTCATCATTTAAACATACATTTGATGTTTAATAGTGGTCGATAAGTAATAACAAGGATACCAGTCATACTCACTGGATAATTTTCCTTTGCTGTTTGTTTGTTTCCAAATACTTCTTTCTTGTATACGTTCTCTTAATAGTTGTTTAAACACTATATATAGTATTGGACTAACCACCTATATGGAATTAACGGACTTTATGCATGTATATTTGTAATAACGTATCTTTACATGCGTATACATGTGTATGTGCCTGTGTGTTGGTATGTGTATGTATATACAGACGCACGTAGCCCTCCCACCCGACACTTTGAAAATCATTTATATCCATTTCAGTCAGCATACTACGGCCATGCTTGAGCACGACTTTTAGGGACTTGTAGTCGAATGATTCTCTTCAGTTCTTAACTTTTTAAAGCCTGGTACTTATTCTGTCAGTCTTTTTTTTCCGGAACCGCTGGTTTACGAGCACGTAAACAAACTACCACTAGTTGTCAAGCGGTAGTGGCCGACAACACACTCACAAACACGCACACGCACATACGCACACAAACACACGTACACACACACACACACACACACACACACACACACACACACACACACACA
>NC_068995.1:43515420-43516906 GCF_001194135.2 Octopus bimaculoides | reverse complement strand
TATATATATATATATATATATATGTATATATACATAATACACCATAAGCAATTATAGAAAAATGGAGGAGAAAAAGATGTTGAATCAAAATTAGATTTAATACAATATAGGATTCAATGCATACGCGTGATCTTATTTTGTGTTAAATCTAATTTTGTTTCAACATCTTTTTCTCCTCCATTTTTCTCTAATTGTTTATGGTATATTTATACCTATAACGATATTTTTCAACTACTATTTTCGTATAGTTATTACTTGCTCCGGCTGTTTTTTTATGAATATGATGAATCTCTATTAGAAATCATTCTTTATCTCTTTTTAGACCTCTCAAAAAAGTTTGAATTGTTCTCTTTTGAACTTATTTTTCACACACACTCTCTCTCTCTCATACACACACACACGCACACATATATACTCACTCATACACACAATACATACGTACATATAATACACACAACACATCTATACATATAGCATATACACAACACGTACATACATATAATACACATACATATATATATTTATATACTCTATTGTGCTTTTCAGTCCAAAGTTTATGATACCGTGGGGCACCTTATGTATATATAGATGTGTGTGTGTGAGTTTGTGTGAGTGTGTGTGTGTGTGTGTGTGTGTGTGTGTGTGTGTGTGTGTGTGTGTGTGTGTGTGTGTGTGAGTGAGCAATCGAGAGAGACAGACACAAAGAGACAAAAACGAAAGGAAGTTTATGTTACCAACTTCGGTATTCCGACCAATAGTTTAGAAACTCCTATAGTGAAAACACTGTATAATAATTAGTAGTTAAACCATTAGAAAAGTTTATACACTATTTGATAACCCCCAGTTAATCACTCGAATCGTTTATAAACAGCCTTGCGTGGATATGGCGACTGATAGTCCTTTCGAACAGATAATTTGGCAATGGTCCTAATGAAATATCCATGTTGTGACCTGAGGTACATTCCGTACCTTAAATACAGTGGAAACAATGATGTTTCTGGCTGCGTTTCAATATACTGATTCTTAGATTTAAGTCCAGCATCTATATTAATCGCATGATAACGAAGAAAATATTATATCGTATTCATATTTATTTCTGTATTTATTTACATATTCATTTTGTTTACTTATTTATATTTTTTTTTCTCGATGTGTTTATTGTTTAGATATGATAGATTCTGCCAAATCGACTTGATAGCGGAAGACGAACAATCAAGATGATCAAATATCAATGGCAATGATGATGATGATGATGATGATGAAAATGATGATGATGATGATGATGATGATGATGATGATGATGATGATGATGATGATGATGATGGTGATGATGATGGTGATGGTGATGATGATGGTGATGGTGATGATAATGATAATGATAGTGATGATAATGATGATGATAGTGATGATGATGATGATGATGATAGTGATGATAATGATGATGATGATGATGATGATGATAATGATGATGATGATGGTGATGATG
>NC_068995.1:43514175-43515254 GCF_001194135.2 Octopus bimaculoides | reverse complement strand
GATGATGATGGTGATGGTGATGATAATGATGAGAATGATAATGATGATGATGATGATAATGATGATGATGATGATGATGATAATGATGTTGATAGTGATGATAATGATGATGATGTTGATGGTGATGATGATGATGATGATGATGGTGATGATGGTGATGATGATGTTGATGATGATGGTGATGGTGATGATGATGGCGATGGTGATGATAATGATGAGAATGATAATGATGATGATGATGATAATGATGATGATGATGATGATGATAATGATGTTGATAGTGATGATAAGGATATTGATGATGATGATGATGATGATAATGGTGAAGATGATGATGATGGCGATGATGATGATAATGGTGATGATGATGATGACGATGGCGATGATTAAGATAATGACGGTAATGGTATATGTGTGAGGATGCTGATGCTTGTGTTGACGACGGTGGTAGCAATGTTGAAGATGATAATGGCCATAATGGCGATAATGATGACAGAAGCGGGGGGGGTGTGTTCGTTCTGATGATAATGAAGCATTATAATGACGATGCTACCGATGTTATGATTACCATCGCGATTATGGGGCTAATGTGGTTGACAACGAGGATGATAATGAACATGTTGCTTCTGATGTTGCTGCAGCTGATGGTGATGATGATGATGATGATGATGATGATGATAAATACAACATTTTCCGAAGAAAACAAAATAAATGAAAATATTCTATTTTCTTTTCCATTTGTAATTGTTGTTGCTATTATTATTATTATTATTATTATTATTATTATTATTATTATTATTATTATTATTATTATTATTATTATTATTATTATTATTGTTCAGTAGTTTTATTTTTATAACGTGCTTTCACTTCACTACCGAGCGCAGCTCTGTGCGCCTTGGGTATGTGCTGTGGTTTGCTGTGGTGCTCTTATGGTTACTGTATTGAAAGTGTTTTGCGTAGAATGTGTGCAGTACCCAGTAGTGCAATTTTCTGTATGTTATATATATTTGTAAGTCCTGGTATTTTTGTTATGTATTTGTCTGAATATTTTATTATTATTATTATTATTATTGTTC
>NC_068995.1:43509702-43513785 GCF_001194135.2 Octopus bimaculoides | reverse complement strand
TATTATTATCATCATCATCATCATTATCATTATCATTGTTGTTTTTTTTTCTTCTTTCTTCAAATTTTCTTCCATTTCTCGCCGAGAAGCGCATTGTATTCATTCCCAGTTTACACACGTAAATTCACAGGTAAAATATGTATTTAAAAAGTAAATAAATAAATAAATTCATGAATGGATGTTGTTTTCACAGCGATAATGCTCTTTTCAGTACATGAGTCGTTCCAGTTAGCACGATTTTTTGCACTTCCTGTAGGGATAGTAAGCCTGGTATTATTTTAAAATATGTTTCAGTACCTTTTTTTTATCATTCCTAGGGATCCTACAATCACTGGTACGGTAGTCGCCTTGAGATGCCACATTTTTTTCAATTTCTATTAGCAATTTCTATATAGTTATTGGAACATCATGGATTAACTCTTCAGAAGTTGCAAGTGTCTATGGTGTTACTGTGTGTGTTTCAAACTTTAGACATCGAATTAGGTAAATAGGTGAGATAAGATTCATTTTGAAAATGAACACCCCATTTATCATGATTATATGAAACCTTGAAACAAGCATTAAAACATTGTAGCTAAGCATTAATATCCTTCCACTTACTTTCCTGCATATAATATCTACACCATTGAGAAAAACACAGCAAAAGCCAAATATAACTGTTATAGAATGCAATATTTCGTATTAAACTACGTATTCGATGGAGGTAATTTGAACTTGATTGCGGACTTCAAAACTTCTCTATGAGGGAAGATTGGGGTAGGTGCATATTTTAGAACTAAACTATATCTCATGATATACAATAAAGGATTTCTATAAAATAACTATGTTTAATGGAATTTATGATCAGAATCAAAAGTTAATGGGAAAAAGAACAAGAAATAAATGAATAGATAAATATAATCTCTATGAAATTTGATCCTAATAATTTAAAAAATTGAATTAAGCACTGAACTTGGATGCCAAGAAAAGGAAATTCCTTATTGCATACCGAGCAGGTGGTTTAATAGAAAAAGGCAGTTATTAATGAGAACCGTCAGGTAAGTAGAATCCAATTACTCAACAGCAACAAATGGAATAGAATTATACCTTAAGATAGCTAATATATACCGTAACAAAAGGTCTACAATCATGGAAATATTAGGAAACTATGCTTCACGTATAATGGAGTAAAGGAAGCTTTGTGAATGGATTGCAACGGGAGAGAGTACAACGCTTATCCAAAGGAACCTAGGATGCTGAGAAAGGAAACAAGCATAACAATAAATGCAGTGAAGTATAAAGACATATGTGCATGGAAATGGCAAAAAAGAACCCCATTCAGAATATGATCCAAACGAAAACAGCCACTCGAAACGGACACTCGAAACACACACTCTAAAGACTGATGGCCGTGTTCTGATTTAGTTGAGGAGCAACACGCAAATTACCCGAGAGAGAAAGTGAGTAAATAGAGGGGATGAATGAGAGTGTTTATGCACATACATTCCTTACTACTACTACTACTACTACTACTACTACTACTACTACTACTACTACTACTACTACTACTGAGTTCAAATTCCGGCGCAAGGCCAGCATTCTTAGTTGGAGTCGGATAATCGATTAAATCAACCCCGAAAGGATAAGAAGCAAAGTCGACAGTAGCAGCATTAGAACTCACAACATAAAACACTGAGGACGCTCAGAGACTGTGAGAGGATATACAGCTTTTTGAAAAAATGCAACGAGGGGGTAGGAAATAGAATTTTACGTCCAGTGTGGTGTATTTCAAGGAAACTTGCTCCCACTTTATTATTCTTTGTCATTGCGTTAGTTCCCCCAAGCCCTTTCATATACATAGAGTAACAAAAATGTTGCACATGAGGACTATAGACGTGTGCGAGTGAACAAAGCAAAGGTACAAACAATCAAGAATTAGATCATAACTTAATCTTTTGTAATTTAAATGTGATATTATCTAAAAATAAAATGAACAGATAACCATATTCAAACAGCAAAGTGAGTAGCCACATCAAAGTGGCAATTGGATGTTACTACTAGTTCTCTGCCAGTTGGTTTTCGGTGTAATGCTCAACGCCCTTTATATACAATATACCAAAAAACCAGCTGGCTACTCACTTTAATGTTTGAGTATGGTTATCTGTTTATACTCTATCTCTTCTTGAGATTGTATAACTGGCATATTCAAACAGCATTCAAGAAATAATTAAGAAAACCATAAAAAAGATATCAGGTAAACAACTCACTCGTCGGTGGGAAGAGGTCGGTTAGGTTGGACCAGAGCAGATTATGGCTCCTTTCAAAAGTAATGGACACAAAACACCAGCATTAATAAAAACAATCACAACATTTAGAACATAAATCAAAGCTAGATAGATCGATGATTTCCAATACTACTATAACAAAAACAATTTGAAACCACATACTAAAACTTGGATAGAATAGTGACCAACACATGCCAAACAGGGACAATACATGCACACATCCACAAATAAACACATTCTCCCATATGTACACACACACACGCGCGCGCGCATATATAAATATGTAAACTCCGCACGCGCATGTTTATGTATGCATGTATGTGCATACGTATACATGTATATAACTGGTGGGTTAGGTAAATCATTCAACATGCAGGGATAAATGCAAAGAATAATCATGCCATTTCATACAATATTAAAACGAAATTCATGTCGTCACATAATGAAGACCTCAAATCAATGGAATACTTCTATGGACGAATGATCATGGTTAGAAACGCTATCATTAGGAGAGGGCTTATCATGACCTAGCGAGAAAGTACCCCAACCGATATGCTTAGAGAAATACATAGTAATGTATATGTGTGTATATACGAAATGCGTTCAAAAAGCATCAAACTTTATTATATCCTGCCCAAACTAATGTCACGTGGGAAAACTCCTTTGGGTGAGAGGTTAGGCTACCCTTCCTGCGCATGAGTGAAACTTTTCGTGCCGGTTGGCCACGTCAGTTCGTGGCTGTTACACCCAGAGTACTGACATGTGCTCGCACGTTGGATTTTCGCTTTCATCCAAGCCATTGAACAGAGATATTGCTTCAAGTTTTGTGAAAAGATTAGTGATACTCAAGTTCAAACCACCCAAAACCTTCAGCAGATATTTAGTGATGAAGCCAGGGGTAAAACTCAGATCAAGACGTGGTGCAATCACTCCAAGCAGGGCCGCACTTCCGTGGAGAGCGAGGTAAGCTCATGCAGGTCATCCACAAGCCGAAACGAAGGGCTGATTGAGAATATCAGGCAAACAGTCATGGGAGACTTTCATGTAATAATTCAGAAAATTGCTCACGATGTGGGAATAAGCATGGGATCAATACAATCCATTTTAACCGAAAACTTGTGTATGCAGAGAGTTTAGGCGAAATTCGTCCCGAAGCTAGTGGCGGAGCAGAAGAAGTAATTCCATGTGGAAATCACTCCGATCATGCTGGAGTGTGCACACCACTAGTGATGAGACATGTATTTATGGTCTCTACTCGGTGCGTTCGGTCATCTTACGTGAAAATGTAAATTCGACAGGCGCACCTTACACTTCTGTTTGCTAGACGTAATGGCCGGGAGCACAGCAAAGGTGGCCAATAGGTTTTTAGACATGCAGCATTAGTTTGGGCGGGAAAAGAATGATATCATATCGTTACTGAACGCTCCTCATATGTATTTGTGCGTTGTATGTAGATACATATATGCATGTATGCATGTATGTAACTCTTTCTCTATCTCTCTTGCTTTTGAGGTTTATAATAGCACAGGGATTACTGCCACAATGCCTGTAGATGCTGAGATGAATTTGAATGCTACTACAATTGAAGGAAGTATAGATAATAACAGAAATAAAGATAACACAGACGATACTAGTAGTAGGAATAATAATAATAATGATAATAATAATAACAATGAAAGGAATATCAATAATACTAATAATAGCAAAACTCCTGGTTGCAATTCTTAAATCCCACTATCCGTTATTAGACCGATCTGTAATCCAAAACGTAAATTATGAATGTACAATCATAACTGAGGCTGGTAACTATATATATATA
>NC_068995.1:43508677-43509412 GCF_001194135.2 Octopus bimaculoides | reverse complement strand
TGTGTGTGTGTGTGTGTGTGTGTGTGTGTTTTGATAAATATGAAAAAATGTATCACTAACAATTTTTCATCTTTTCGACTGAAACATAAAGCTAATTGCACGTCGTTATCTAGCAATATTGGGAACTGAAGGAAAGCGAGATCGAATTTAGCCTAACGGAAACTGCAGCCTTATAGAGATAGTCAATACGGTTGTGAGGTATGCTCTATGGAAACTTATGAGATTTTAAAGTATCGGGACAAGAACAACCTGATTAGACCTAAGGGTATCATACGTGAATAGCATCACCCGTACATTTGAGTATTTTCGAAATTAACGATTACAGGTGCCATACTTGAACTTTGATGATGGAAATTAATTTTGGTGTCGTATACGTTATAAACCTACCCTCTACCATTAAATATAATAAAATCATGGGATATTAAGTCATATCGTGAATTAAATTGCATTGCATATGGTATAAGCTATATGTTATGGTATGTGGTGTGCTATATGTAATTACTATCCCATGATAACTCCTGCCTAGCTAGTCTGACTGAGGCACGAACTGGAATGAAACAGGACGAGGAATGTTCGTGTGTGCTTGGCGGGGCCAAGATATTGAAAAGAATTAGTAGCTGGGCACATGTGAACAGCGAGGGGTAGGGAGAAAGAGTGGTAGAGGGAGAAGAAGGGGAGGAAGTAGAATATAAGTGAGCAACGAGAGACATATATATATATATATATATATATATA
>NC_068995.1:43506525-43507891 GCF_001194135.2 Octopus bimaculoides | reverse complement strand
ATATATATATATATATAGTAGAAGGGGAGAGGCGAAGAACATTTGAAGAAAGAATGAGAGGGGGAGATAGATGTGTATTTATGAACATGACATGACATTCTAAAGGCGGATATATTTGAAGAAGCGAAAACAAGAATTCTTGCTCAATACAAAGGAATGGAACATATGATGATTAAATGAAACACTAAAATAGCAAGACAAGGTAAACCTGTTTCGAAAAATTCAAAGAAAATGCTTGGGAACCTCAATACCGTCGAATTAAACGAAAGTCTCTATGCAGCAGTTTCTATACTTACAACAGGAAGTAGATATTTTCCTAACACCTACTTCCATTGAAATATCAGAATCCAGGATATTTCATTCCGTAATGAAATCAATAACAAGATAAGATACAACAGAACATGAAATAAAGGTAGGGAGAAGAGTAATATGGGGATATAGCATGAGATAAAAGAAAAAAAGATGCGAAATCAAAGAAGTTTTTGAAAGAAGAGAATAGCCTCCTTTAGGTAGAAAACTATAATTAAATATCTACTTTTAGACTACAATAACGTGTAGTAAAGAACAATATATGCCTAATGTGAAAAAGATTCAAGTAAATAGAATATTATGCTGGAGTCAAGAACCTCAACTAATTCAAACAGCAGGCTGGAAATCGATTGTAAAAATACCGTATTGCAAAGAAGGAATTATGTGGTATACATTAAAAATTCTAACAGCCTTATAACAGAACAAAGCTTTGTTCCTTAAGTTTTTGCGTAAACGGAAAGGATTTTATTAAAAGCTCCTTAAATGCAATTCGTGTATCAATTCAACAATAGTGAACGTTTGTGGGCCGTGTTTGATGAAGGGAAATCCCGAAACTTTCCAGCCACATAAGAACAGCCTTCGGAAAATGATAATTAAGGTGCAGGTCTGGCTGTATGATCAGAAGCTTGCTTCTCAACCACATGGTTCCGGGTTCAGTCCCACTGCGTGGCACATTGGGCTGGTGTTTTCTACTATAACCTCACATCGTGCAAAGCTTTGCGAGTGGATTTGGTAGGCGGAAACTGAAAGAAGCCTGTCGTATATATACATACATATATATATATATATATATATATATATATGCGAGTAAAAATAAATACAAAAAAAGGTGGATTTTTTTGTATGATTGTGTATAGAGGAATATATTATTTTGCTTAAAAGAGTTCCAACACTGTCTGTTTTTTATGTTTTATTTATATTCCTGCAGAACTAATGTGGGGTATAGAATATGGAATATACAATATATAATATAATATACAATATATAATATAAAATAAAATAAAAATGGATGGCACCATGAAATAAAGTATTGAATGTAGATGAAATATTGAGTGTT
>NC_068995.1:43498872-43505992 GCF_001194135.2 Octopus bimaculoides | reverse complement strand
TGTGTGTGTGTGTGTGTGTGTGTGTGTGTGTGTGTGTGTGTGTGTATGTATGTATGTGCGTGTGTATGTGTGTGTGTATGTTTGTGTCTTTGCGTCTGTGTTTGTCCTCTAGCACCGCTTGACAATCGACGTTCATTAGTTTACATCCTCGTAACTTAGCTATTCGGCAAAAGGCACCGATAGCTTAAACAGAAAAATAAGTACTGGGATCAATTTGTTCGACTAAAAAGCCTTCAAGGTGATGCGCCAGCATCGTTGCTGTCAAATGACTGAAACATGTAAAAGATAGATCGAAGAATTACCCTTTATAATCCTTTCTATTGAAGGCACAAGGCCTGATAATTTGGTGGAGGGGGCTAGTCGATTACGGTAACTCCAGTGTTTCACTGGTACTTAATTTATGGACCCCGATAGGATGAAAGGCAAAATCAATCTCGGCGGAATTTGAACTCAGAACGTAAAAAGCGGACTAGACGCCGCTAGATATTTCGTCCGGCGCGCTTTCTCTTCTTGCAGCTCAGAATTAATCTTGATAACGTTAACAAGTTGTAGTATGCAAATATAGCTAAGAGGGCAGCTGGAAAAGTCAAAATTTGAAATTACAGATTAAGATGCTTACGGGTTTCCTTCAAAATATCTGACAATAATATAATAATTCATTGAAAGGACAGGAGGTGTGGAATAGCTGATTGTTTGACTGAGTGAAATACAATCATCAATTCAAGAATTAGGCACTACAACCTGGAAGATATAATTCCTCCAGCACACAAACCGTCCAAATGAATCCTTATCAAAGTGGCTAGATTTTACGTGAAGTAATATATTTCAGAACAATGGAACTGATGTTGCCATAAACTCATATGGATGCATGCATTAATTATTATTGAACAATACCTGCAGAATTTAGGAGAAGACACAAGCATCAGAACTTATACAGACTCAGTAGCAGCAGGAATCAAAAATAGTTCTTTACAAATGAAATCTGTGAATATTTGTCGAAAGTAACTTAACAAAAATATGAAGGAGCTACAGTCAACGTATCCGTGTAGAAATTGAGGACAATAACTAAGTAAATAGTAGTGGTGTTGGGGGATTTAAAAAACCGAAGCCAAAGCATTCATTGAATGAAAATACAAGACTGCTACCCTTTTTAATCCCATCTTCCTCCTAGCGCTTGCTCCGCTGTGTATTAATTAAAATGGGACGGAGCTACGCACACACACACACACACACACACACACACACACACACACACACACACACACACACACACACACACACACACACACACACACACATCTATCTATCTATCTATCTATCTATCTATCTGTCTGTCTGTCTGTTTGTCTATCTAACTCTCTCTCTCTCTCTCTCTCTCTCTCTCTATCTATCTATCTCTCTCTCTCTATATATATATATACACATAAGGCAAAAAAATGGTCTTCACTATGAAGTGATTACGTGATTACAGAACCAACTACAAATCTCAAATAATATTAAGCTGGCTATAATAATGTCATTCACACACAGCCACAGAGAAGGAATGTAGTTCATTATATTGCTCTTGCTGTACACTCTGGTCTAGTGTAAGCAGATCAGGACCACGGAGCTGTTGCCTAGGGAGTATAATTTCAAAAAGAAAAAAAAAGTTGGAATAATAAATAAAGAAAAACATACTGTGCCTTCTCCATATTTTCTTCTGGTCAGGTCCTGTTTGCTCACGATATGCAAGTGGTTCAATTTCACGACGATCATGAACTTTATATGATCGTATGAAATGGGGGTTCTATTTGTGCTTCTTTACATCCTGTGGTCTCTCTCGTGGACTTTGCATTTGTTCCTCTCGATGATCCCTCCGGTTCCCAATGTCACAAGTGCATGGCATGGTGCTAGTATGATGGAGAATTTAGTATCGTCTATGTCTGAGAAATAAAATGGTGACGTCAGCCAATTTGGTGCTTCGACTCCTCGAAGCAATTGAAACAAACAACTTTCGGAAATTCGCGTTAATCGTTGCTGATTTTGTTAATATTCACCCCACTCTCTCTCTTGTTCTTTGCGTGTTCATTTTATGAATTCTTAAAGTGGCTGTTTCTATCAGTGCTTGTGTTTCTGTGTACACAACGGGGCACCACTTTGGAAGCGGCAGCTTTGGAAGTGGTCTTGGGATGTCATAAGGATTTATGTATCCATGATTGCATTCCTTATTACAGAGCATTCCTTGTCACCTCTACACGTACAAAGTCCCCACAATGCACTACAAAAACATTGAGGAAGTGACCAATATCACTCTCAGTGTATCTGACAGTTACTTTGTATTGTGAGGGACCTGACACAGCCGTAAGAGCAACAGATATGTGTGTATCTCACTTTCTGTGATTGCAGTGTCGTCTCCTCCACAGACCGAAACGGTTCTGCTTCAAACGATGGATAAGATACCGTCTCACATATTGGATAAGACCTTAATCATTCCGTCCTAAGGAGCCCACTCTCACTTTTTGAAGCATAGTTATATGAATTTTCTCTTTGCATTATTAAATAAGGAGAGCATCAATGTGAAATATCTGCTACAATTGTTTCACTGGTTGAAAGGTGTCTATATGCAAATTTCCCTTGTTGGACTTTATACGCATTTCCAATGTTTTATAATTTGGCTTTCGTTGCTGTTACTACTGAGTCGTGAAAATCAATTTCATTCACATATCTTGCTTTTAGAATATTATAGTATTATTTTAATATTTTCTTATTTGTCCATTTCTCTTGTAGCTTCCTTGTGAATATGGTACAGCTGTCAACTGTTTTTGTTTGGAGGGCGTTTCTCATATACGTTTTTTGTTGAAAGCCAGCTAACAAAAGAAATGAAAACACATAACTGTAATTTTCTTTCGTCAAAATTTGCAGGAAACAATAGACAGTACATTATTCGTTGAAGTAAGTTGAAAGAAATGATACAGAGTAATGTCATGCAATTTTGAAAGAAACAGTTAAAATTACACAGCAGCATAAACTTTGAGAAATGCGACTCGTCAGGATAAAATATAATAATAATAATGATGATGATGATAATAATAATAATAATAATAATAATAATAATAATAATAATAATAATAATACTCGTTTAACGTCCGCTTTCCATGCTGGCATGGGTTGGACGATTTGAATGAGGACTGGCGAGCCAGATGGCTGCACCAGTCTCCAATCTGATCTGACAGAGTTTCTACAGCTGGATGCCCTTTCATAACGCCAACCACTCCGAGAATGTAGTGGGTGCTTTTACGTGCCAGTCAGGCGGTATTGGCAACGGCTACGCTCAAATGGTGTTTTCTACATGCCACCTGCACAGGAGCCAGTCCAGCGGCACTGGCAACGACCTCGCTCGAATTTTGTTTTTCACGTCCCACCGGCACAAGTGCCAGTAAGGTGACGCTGGTAACGATCAGGCTCCAATGGTGCTGTTTACGTACCACCGGCAGGGGAGCCCTGGCAACGATAACGCTCGGATGGCGCTCTTAGCGCTGCACTAGCACGGATGCCAGTGATGCTGTGCTGTCATCGAATTTGATTTCGATTTCACTTGCCTCAACAGGTCTTCGCAAGCAGAGTTTAGTGCCCAATGAAGGAAAGGTACGCATAAGTGGGCTGGTTACACCACTGGCATAGGCCACGGGTTATGGTCTCACTTGGCTTGACTGACGGGTCTTCTCAAGCACAGCATATTTCCAAAGGTCTCGATATTTTTGGATCCCTTCTTCTACTCTCCCGACTCAGTAAGGGTGTGTTGCAGGTGGAGTGGCGCAGTCGTGGTTCAGTTGTCGTGGGAGGTAGACATCCTTTATATATAGTCGCCCCATGTGACTAACGCAGGTATATGCTTATGATTTATATAGTTTCCTATATGTACCGGTAGCCTAATATAAATGTGGAATGAAATGCTTCTCATAGTGTATTTTACTACTTTACTATTATTACGTATTTCTTTTATCTCCTTATTTATAATTTATTGCTCTTTCAGTGTTACTATTACGAGTTGTGCCAAAGTAATATCTTTTTACTATTATTTCAGCCACAAAACGGATGAAGATGCACAAGCATCCTGTGTTCGAGGAATTAGAAGACGGAGAAACTGAACAAGGTGATGTTCATGCCTCTGATAGTGAAGGTGTAGAAGATTATCTAGAAGAGGATGAGGATGTTTCAGACTCTGAATGTTGTATATCAGACTTAAATGAGCTACCAGTGGAGCCTCAAAAGAAAAGCCAAAACCTGATGGATGGAATGGAAAATATAAAAAAAGGAAAACATGGTGGAAGAAGAATGCTCCCCAGGCTGGCAATGTTATCAAATTTATACCATTACCAAAAGAAGCAGCTCTAAATGCCAATTCTCCTACAGACTTTTGGAAAGTATTCATCACTTCAGAAATAATTGATTCATTAGTAGAGCATACTAACTTGATAATTGCTAAGTAGAAAGGTAAGTATGCTCAGTCCTGCAGAAGAAACGACACTGATATTCTTGAAATGGACCTGTAATGTTAGCTGGTATGTACCACACTAGCAGGCTGCAACTTGCTGATTTTTAGAAAACAGATGGTACTGGTATCGAGGTGTCATTGCAACGCTGTCCTTTCCTATTGTGTTGTCTATGAATTGACAACAAAGCAACAAGCGAGGGAACTTGGAAAATGGATAAGCTTGCTGTAGTCAGACAAATTTTTATAGATATTTCTAGAAAATTGTAAAAAGAACTGTACACCATCAAAATTTGTGACTGTAGATTAAATTGTTTTAGCCTTCAGGGGCTATCGCCTCTTTAGGAAATATATCCCCAGTAAACTAATAAAATATAGCATCAAAATACGTGATGCAAAAACTTTCTATATATGTAACATATTGATGTATTCTTGAACACAGCTAGATGAGGCATACAAAACTGATAAGTAGAACAATTCACCACAGGCCGTAGTCACACGACTTATTTCTGACATCTCTAGGTCTGCTCGAAATGAAACATTTGATAATTGGTACACCAGCTTTCCACTAGTAGAATCACTACTTCGTAACCATCAGTTGACTGCTGTTAGAACCCTTAGAAAGAACAGAAGTGAGATTCCCCCAGAATTCTTGATGCCAAAGAGTAGCCCTCTTGGGGACAACGCGTTTAGATTTGGACAAGACCTTACATTAGTCTCATATAAACCAAAGAGTAAGGCGCAAACAGGAAGAAAAAACTAATACACCATGAAGACAAAATAGACAAGCTATCGATGATGATAATAAGCCTGAAATGACCACTTTCTATAATTAAACCAAAGGATAATAATTAAACCAAGGGATACATGTAGTCGAAATGATGGAAGATGAATATAGCGTTTCCAGAAACAGCCGGCGTTGAACTCTAACTGTGTTCTTTGCTCTCCTGAACGTCTCCTGTGTATATTCGTATATATTGTATGCCTACAGCCCGCAAAATAAACTGGAGCGCCGCATATTCATCAAGAAAGTATGCCCAGTGATTTTAGAAGATATTATGAAGTGGGGACTCCAGGACATTCGCTTCCAAATAAGTCTCAGAGCAGGTATCGTACGGCCGTTGCCAGAAGCTGCAGCTGCAATAAATTTGCAGCCATTACAAGGTCAGAGAAACACGTTGGCAGTGGTCGCAGTGAGATGCTTGTGAGTTGCACAAATTGCGAGAGTGCAGCAGCAGATAGTAATTCGGAGTGAACGACAATTGCTTTATAATGAGTGAGCTCACATTCATTTGTCTTGCAATTTCACTCGTGGAAACATTTTGTATTAAGTTTTGACAAAAAAAAAAAAAGTTTCTATTATTGAATTGACATGTTTCTCTTACAATATACACCATCTGCTTATGTAACATATTTATTGTCATTTTCATTTCAATGAATAATTATATCTTTAGTTCAAGTCTTGATTTAATGCACCTTGTAACGGAGATTGCATGTTATGTTATTTTAGTTATGTTAATATTCATCATAGATATCAAAAAGATGCCACAAAATAGTGTATTATGTGGGTATTTTCAAAATAAAAGTGATCTGAACTTATGATTTTTTAGTTTTTCCTTAATTTTATCATTTATTTTAGTTGTGCATTTGTAACAGGAACTTCTGTCACTTGCTCCCCCCTCTCTCTCTCTCTCTCATTCTCTCCCCTCTTCTTTTTCTCTCTTTTCCCTTATTCCCTCTCTCTTTCTCTCTTTTCTCATTTTCACTCTTTCTATCTTTGTCTCTCTTCATCTACTTTTCTAGTTTCTCAAGGCAGATACAGCTGTATAGCTGCTGGCATTACTTCCATGCCCTATCAACTTCACTACATTTGTTTCGATACCTGCAACACATTCTGATGTTTCCGCATATCATTATATCTTATATCTTCCCTACTGTGACCCTTAAATCCTGCCATATTACCCAACAACTCTCGGTGGCTATCTCTGGACGGCATTCATCATCCTTTCTTTCCTTCAATTGATTTGTAGAAGATAAACGCTTCTCCTCTTTTGGAGACATAAAGCTATGTCCATTTTCTCCGTGGATAATTCACCTTGAAATATCGTAAACACTGCTGCAACCTATCTTTGCCACACCACTTCCTCTGGCTAGATTCGATCCATGTACACAAAATAATTGTTACCCGCAATGATTTTAGCAACATTGCTGCCATTGCAAGTTATATCATTAAAAAAGAAATATGTCTCTGTGGAAACGTGTACGGATATCTGAAGAATGATTTTGCCAGTCGTATCGCTAATATTCCCGAGGTTAATGCCATCGTAAAAAAAAGAGAAAAGTCCAGTAACTTTTTCGTTCAATGTAGGTAAATGCTTGTGGCAGTTAAACAACCCCATTAATATTTATTCTATTTGTGTTTGTATTGTTACATTATTTTCAGATTTTTCTTTGTGGAGGCTTTGTCTTTATATCTGGTCAACATCTTCAAACAATTTGAACAAGACAAAAAAAAAAAAAAAAATCTTAATTCAAAAATACCTTGTTTCTTCCTCAAACAAAAGAAAATCACGAAAAACTAAACAAAAGCAAATCAAAACACTTTTTTGTCCATGCAAGAAATCTACAAAACAGAAATTAGCAAGCAAA
>NC_068995.1:43492596-43494844 GCF_001194135.2 Octopus bimaculoides | reverse complement strand
CATAAAGTTGTGTGTGAGTGTCTGTGTTTGTCCCTCTACCATCGCTTGACAACCGATGTTAGTGTGTTTACGCACCCGTAACATAGTGATAGAATTAGTACCAGGCTCACAAAGAATAAGTCTTGTGGGCGATTTGTTCGACTAAAGGCGGTTCTCCAGCATGGCCGCAGTCAAATGACTGAAACAAGTAAATGAATAAAAGAATATATATATATATATCAATTGCGTGGTATAAGAATTGTAGTTATAAGAAAGCATCAGTATGACACTATCATATGAATCGACTTCTTAAATCTACCACTGCAAAGCACATCTATAGAATGAGATATGTCGAGTGGAAAGGAACATCGAATTCAAAATAACTTCTTTTACGTCACTCAGTATTTACGAGAACCATACTTAACCCCTTAACCTATATTTTGGTTTATTCCCAAAAAATTATTAATGATAAACAGAGATATATCTACATCTGCGTTTGCCTTGTTCTTTTGGGAAATTTGAAGGATACGAGAAGTTCTAATGGATGCTCTTTTCTTGACAGGTAGAATCAAAATAATAGGGGAAGAACTGCCAGAGTTGTTCGAGGATAGACACAAATGGTACCAAGTGTAGTCGATATCATTACTTCCAATATTTAATCAAGTCTGCAAATATGAAAGGCAAGTTTGAACCTTAGAACATAGAGAGTTGGAAGAAATAGCGGAAGGCATTTTCCGGTGCTCTCACGTTAAGCCAATCCCGTCTTGAAGTGTTTGTTTCGGGTTGCTAGGCTTTGAATTCAAATTCTGCCTGAGTCAAATTTATCTTACTTTTATTGAGGTGGATGAATAAATATTCGTCGAATGAACACATACATAAAATTACTCACACGCACACATGACACATTAATGCACACACATACGCACCCCCCCACACACAGACACACAGACACAGACACACACACACACACACACACACACAAACACACACACACACACACACACCCAAACAAAGAAAGAGAATATCGATTATCTTTAGGGACAAGTGGAACGATGTATGATAGAAGACAGGACGAAAGAAGCAAAGAAGACTACCATTCTGTAGATATTCTGTTTGGTAACCAAAACAGAGCGGCAAATTTTCCTCGTCTATTAATTCTCTTAGTTTAGCATAATTCATTAATAGCCATGTTTTATTTTCCTATTAAGCTGATGACGATTATTGAAACTAAAACAAGCTTGAAATGTTTTCCTCGTATTTCCTGATGGACAAGCCATCCTTTCATTAATGACATATCAATTTCAAAGAATTCTTTATCTTCAGGCTACCTTCCGTTCTCACCTGGGGTAGATCAAAACCAGATAATTTCGATGATCGAAACTTTGTCTGGTTCGATATTGGATATAGCGTTATTCTTTTATTTTCAATATTCATGCAACTGGCTAGTCTTCGTTGTGCGCTTTATGTATGTATGTATGTATGTATGTTATTTCTTTACTACCCACAAGGGGCTACACACAGAGGGGACAAACAAGGACAGACAAACGGATTAAGTCGATTACATCGACCCCAGTGCGTAACTGGTACTTATTTAATCGACCCCGAAAGGATGAAAGGTAAAGTCGACCTCGGTGAAACTTGAACTCAGAACGTAGCGGCAGACGAAATACCGCTGAGCATTTCGCCCGGCGTGCTAACGTCTCTGCCAGTTCGCCGCCATATGTATGTATGTATGTATGTATGTATGTATGTATGTATGTATGTATGTATGTATGTATGTATGTATGTATGTATGTATGTATGTAATGTATGCATGCGTGCCTGTAAGTGTGCATAAGTATTGCTTCACTTCTGAGTTAGCAATATAATTTTACACCTCTTTCCTGTTCCATTGAATTCTTAATTTTTCACATTTTTTTGAGTTATTCCACTTCCTTCCGCAGATTAACAAAAGTTTCTACATAGACATTTTAATTTTAATTGCCATGGCAACAAAAAAAAACAAAAAAACTTCTTCGCGCTCAACATTTAACACACGACATTTAATGTCGTGTAATGCCTCGCGACATCATTCAGGTGAATGCGTTAAATAAAATTCAAAAGATGTGATGAGATAGCATATCTTGCTATCAAGACGTCTTTATACTGCCTAGATAAACACCTACACTTCTCCAACTACAGAGTCTATATAATAGAACCACATCTTACAATTCCTTATTAATTTTGTTTAAGCGATGATTATACGTCATTAACTGCGGCAATCAATTAT
>NC_068995.1:43489552-43492509 GCF_001194135.2 Octopus bimaculoides | reverse complement strand
TGTGTGTGTGTGTGTGTGTGTATGTATAAGGATTTACTTTTCGTAATGAGATAAAAAACCAAGGCCGTGTATAATATGCAACATTTATAAATAGGTCTTACAGCTCTTTCCAAGATAGTTGTTATATCCCTTCATCGGAGACTGTGTGAGAGGATGGTTAAGCAATAGTTTTACTCACAAGGTATTGGAATCTTATTTGTATACCATTCTGCCTAAACAATGGATTTACAAATACAATATCCCTACATTCACTCTCTATTTCCTATCTTAACTAAACTAACTAGTGCTTAATCATCCTATCACACCGTCTCCGATGAAGGGATATAATCAATATCCTGGAAACAGCTGTAAAACCTCCTATTTATAAATGTTCTATAATGTATACAGTTCTTGTCTCCAGTTCTTGTAGCGATGATGGTGGAGGATATCAACTCCTTACTTGTTTTTTCTAAAATGCATCATAAATGTTCAATGATATCGAGGTCTAGGGTCTGTGGTGGCCAGATAGGATGTTTAGCTTTATCTATCTATCTATCCATCTATCTATCTATCTATCTATCTATCTATCTATCTATAGAAACACTCACACACACACACACACACACACACACACACACATGATTTCTTGCAGGATTCCATGGAATCGAACTATTCTAATAACTATTCTAATAACAATGACTCTTTAGCTTCCTATAACTGGAATATGAGTTGTTTTCTTTTCTTCTTCTTTCTCCATCGTCTAGAGGTGTGGATAGATTTATTACAACGTATATTTAAGGTCAAAAGAGCATTCCCCAATTTACTCTCTTAACTAGCACAGAGATGGCAGAGTCAATATGCATTTTATACTGTTTGTGTGGAAAATCCTAAACATTAAATCGTATCTTATTTTTATTTTAATTCACGGGAAGAAACGGATTTTTTTTTACAGGATGTAGTTGATTTGTTCATAAAAAAAAAAGACACGTCTGAAACGGCTGTAGTGAACCTCAGGGATAGATTTATGCAGAGACACTCCTGGTAATTACCTCAGTATGTATGGTCCTTGTTATAAGGTATACGGCAGTAAGTAATATAAACGGTAAACCGTAGTTTAATGTATATACAGACGATAAGAAAATGAAATGGAGAAATAAATAACAATTGGAAGTGGATCTTTGGTGCTATAAAGCCATTATTTAATTAGTTAAGAGGGATGAGAGTTCGAGTGAGTTTACAGCTGTTTCCATATATCAGGCTCTATTCTCCTTTTTGTTTATCTTTATCTTTTTCGTTCTGATGATGTCTATCTTTTGCAAGAAGGTAAATACATATTTATACAGCTGTATACTCGCTCTAACTCTAAAAAATCTATTCGAACGGACAGCCATGATGAAGTGGCTACGGACATTACCTATATATATATATATATATTAGGCTGCCCGGAGATAGACAAAGAGCGAGAGGGAGAGAGAAAGAAAGAGAGACTCAGATGCTAGAGGAAACATAGAGAAATGAGTGTGACAGACAATAGCACAAGAGTAGCTGAAGCGCTTGATTTTCATTAAGCGTCGACAACCGGACACATGCAAAAATGAAAGCGAGTAGATTTCCTGAAAGCTGCATTGAAACTATGATATAAGGAGGTTTTTCCTGTGCTCAGGCCGTACCAATTAAATCTCAGATGACAGTTATGATTAAGACAAAAAGACAGGACGTTGTGAGCTGCAGGTTTGCAGTATTACTCAAATTTGCAGTATTACTCAGTGATCCAGTATAAGGTATCACACGTGAGATTCATGTTATTCGTAACAAGGGCATTACATTACGACGTTAGCGTCGTTATTTTTGACATTATCAATTGAGGTCAGTCATTCTCAATACGAATCGTATTGTCTTTTTTATCTTACGCAGCTGCTGATATCAACAACCCGCATTTTCACCACCACCACCACCACCACCACCACGATCATCATCATCATTATAAATACCAGCACCAGAAAGTGTGAGGAAGAGATCACGTGTAAGATAGATAGAGAGTGAATGAGTGAAAGAAACATAGAGAGAGAGAGGGGGAGAGAAAAACAGAAAGACAGAGAGTGGGGGGGGGGGTAATAATGTGATTCTACTTAGGTAGACTACAAGAGGTAGGAAGGTGAGAGGAATAAGAGAAGGAAGAAAAATAGAGGGAGTAGACAAAATAAAAGGGAGATGACGGAAATGGGGTAGTTCTATATAAAATAATACGTATGACATAATACTTTGTCTATATATATATATTTGTGTGTGTGTGTGTGTATGTGTATGTGTGTGGTGTGAATTACAATGCTAGAGTATAAGTACATGCTGTATGTATATGTGTGTCTATGTGAGGATGTTTATATCAATGTGAATATATGAGCGTGTATGTATCAACACGTACGAATCTGTGAGTGGCCAGATCGGTCGGTGAATATTTTCTTGAACAATGAACAAAACATAAGAGGCGAAACAGACAGACACACCTCAAGAGATCAGCGGACATCAAATGGTGGCTAATGGATTTCAGCTGCAGCTTCGGGTACCAGGGTAAGTTTTGATCGTTCGATCACCTCCACAAGACATCACGTACCTAGCTACCTTTGTACCTACCTACCTACCTACCTACCTACCTGCCTGCCTGCCTACCTATGTATGTATATATGTATGTATGTATGTATGCATGTATGTATGTATGTATGTATGTATGTCTGTATGTATGCATGTATGTATCTATGTAGCTATCTCTCTCTAGCTATCCATCTGTCTATGTAAATATGTATAAGTATATACATATATACATACATACATACATACATACACACACACACACACACACACACACACACACACACACACACATATATATATATATATATATATATATATATATATATATATATATGTATGTATATATACATACATACAACATATAACTACTTAAATGAACATGCGTATAT
>NC_068995.1:43486334-43487899 GCF_001194135.2 Octopus bimaculoides | reverse complement strand
GTCTCCGAGCTTTCGTGACGTAGCTTCTTAAGGCTAGCAGATCTATTTCGAGTGAGTGGCCCTTTGTGATTATTATTATTATTATTATTATTATTATTATTATTATTGAGTGAGAGAGCAGTCCTTGCCATCAAAGTGACACTAGGGTAAAATATATGAAGCCCATTATACCCATCATGACTACCCGACTGATAAGGGTACACCAGGCACATGCATTACAAATATATTTGCGCGACATGGTGGTCTCATATCAAGATTAACAGCGTATGACCACGCAGGTAGGGCCCAGTTAGAATTTTCTTCAGGTCGAGTAGCCCATCGTGCTCAAAAGGTCCCTGAATAAGGTTTTTTTAAGGATGTTAAGCAAAACACCCATGTTTCCAAACGTGAATTATCCAAATCCCAAAGAATTCCTCTCAACACATGGCTATGATGCTCCCCCACTACTTCTGCTCAGGATCAGAGATGCACATATCGTCGGCCATCAAGGGACATGCTCAACTGGTTAAGGTCAAACAACTGACAAGCAAATCTATAGTATTGAGCAAAATATTTGCTGTAGCCCATCTTTTATACCGAGAGAAATCAATTAAGATCAGAAGCCATGAGAGCCACTGCCTGGTACTGCATCCGGGCATTATTATTATTATTATTATCATTATTATTATTATTATTATTATTATTATTATTATTATTATTATTATTATTATTATTATTATTATTATTATTATTATTAATATTATTATTATTATTATTACATATATATATGGTGTGTGTGTGTATGTATTATATAGGTGATATATAATACATATATATATATAATTTAATGTGGTGGCGCATGGTTCAGTGTTTAGAGTATCGGCCTCACAAACATGAGGCAGTGAGTTTGATACCCTGAACGGGCTGTGTGTTGTGTTCCTGAGAAAGTCACTTTATTTCACATTGCTCCGGTTCATTCAGCTATAGAAATGATTTGGGACGTCACTGTTGCCAAGCTGTTTTGGCTGTTCCGTTGGATAACATCGATGGCATAGAGAGGGGTAGTTGGTATGCATGAGCGACTGCTGGTCTTCTATAAATAACCTTGCCATAAGAAGAAACGACTTTCACAGAAGCACGCTGTTCCTTCGTTTCAGCCATCAGAAGAAACGACTTTTTTAGTGCAATCCCATGGTCATACACGACGTAAGGGTTTTTAAAAATCTTTACCCATATATATAAAAATTAAATACTGTATTGTGCGTTTTATTGTGCTTATGTTACGCACGCTATTTCCAGGAACGTGGTATAAATTGGCTGTGATACAAAAATGATTGTGCACTATTCACTTACTATATGATTCACTGATGTGAAAGCCCGACTAGGTGACTCTAGCAGAACTCGCAAGTTTAGAGATGCCAAAGGGAAATGTTTGATACTATTGTTATAGTTGTGTGACTGTGGTCAGAAAATCCAAAGTCTAAAGATCGCCTATTCATTCAAAATGCACATTGTGTATATGTGTGCGTTGATGTGTGCGTAAATATATTATATAAATACATACATACATACATACATATATATAT
>NC_068995.1:43482336-43486256 GCF_001194135.2 Octopus bimaculoides | reverse complement strand
TATATATATACATATATATATACATATATACACACATGTGTATATAGACATATGTGCGTGAGTGTGTGTGTACACATAGAATGAGAATACGTGGGTATATGTGCTTGTGTGTTTGTGTGTGTTTATGGGAGATTTTCAAGAATTTAAGATTACTTCTTACACGTGTTCATACTACAATAGGGGTTAGCTTTTATGCTACAGATCTTATAAGATTTCAGGCAGAATGTGTATTATATACAAACAATTTCTATGTATACAAGAAAATGTGAGCTGCATTGAAGTATTTATAAAAGTAGAGGGGAATAGTTTTGTGAAACACTCTGTGAATACAGATAAGTAATATGGAAGACAAGCGTAGAATTGGTAGGTAAGATATTTTTGTTAACTCTTTATATAGAAATTTATGACGAAATTTGTTTGTAAAAAGGCGAAAAAAGATTTCATATGTATGGAATAATAAATATATAAAGGCATTTCTGTTTTTACAGTTTGCAACAATTCACACACACACACACACACACACACACACACACACACACACACACACACACACACACACACACACACACACACACACACACACACACACACACACACACACACACACACACAAACACACGCACACACACATTCATATATATGCATGTATGTGTGTTTATATATATATATATATATATAGACACACACACGCGCATATATGTATATACATATGTATTGGTATATATGTTAATATATATTCATATATATACATACATGCGTAGGTACTGCATACATTTCTATAGCTATATCTACCTATTTATGTATGTATATGTGCGTGTATCAATGTGTTTGCATGTGTATGGAGATACGCAAAAGAAACCGGAATTTCACAATATTATTTTATTCACTTAGTTTTACATGTTTAGACTTTTATCACCTTCAACCTATTCTCCATTTGAAACAATGCGTCAGTCCAGCCGCGTTTTCCACTATTCCATGCATTGCTGGAACTCTTGCGAAGTGATGCCTTTTAACGCATCTGCGGTTTTTATCTCCATCCCTTTCATATCTACAAATTCCATAGCATCAGCCTGCGTCACCCGTGATGACCTTCGGAAAAATGTCCGGATCAACTGCCATCTGCTCTTTCATTTCACAACGCGCTTTCATCTGTGACATTTTAAACTTCTGTGACATTTTGTGACATTTTGATCTTCCATGAGCAAGCGAGGCACAACTTTTGCTGTAACTCTTTTCATTTGCAATTCCTCGCTCAAAATTCTTTGGCAAGTGCTCCAAGATACACCAGTTTTATCAACAAGTTCGTCAATATTTTGGTGAAGGTCCTCCGAGATAATTTCCTGAATTCTCATGATGTTTTCCTTGTTCAGGAGGTCGACGTTCGTCCTGAACGAGATTGTTCTTCAAGCGACAAGTGACCATTCCTAAACCGTGGAAACCACTCGTAAACTTTTGTTTTGTTTATGAAAGCGTCCTTGTAAGCAGTGTGAAACATGACAGCTCTTTTTGACCGTCGTTTTCTTCTGCAGAAAACAACATTTCACGGAAGCACGCTGTTCCTTCGTTTCAGAAGGAACAACGAAAAACGACGAAACAACGGAAAGCAAGAAACGACGAAAAACAAAGTCGCACCACATGGCAGAACGACCGCACAGAGAGACACCTGTCGGCAGACTGAAGCCTGAACAAACTTTTTGCAAACGAATTGAGAAAAGAAATAGCAGAATAGGATGTGGGAGATTCATATTTATCCTTATGAGAAAAGGAGATGTGAGTCCAGTTACGTATTAACTAAATATAATTACTTTAATTTAATTCAATTTAATTAATTCTATTCAACCATGAATTCGCTATACGAAACGATCGACTGCATTAATTAAAATTCTCTTATATATTTAAACATCTCTTCTCCATTTTTAACAAACTTGTTGAGTTTTATGGGATTTCTTTCAATAAATTCACAACACACCATATACAAAGACACACACACACACACTCACACACACACACACATACACACATACACACACACACAATCTAAGGCATTTCAAATTTGAGTTTAATGAATTCCTGTGCGTTTTCTTCGGATTAATATTCTTTCTGTTTCCCAAAGCAGAAGCTCATCATAGGACCAGCTTATTCCGAGTGTGTGGCGGAAACATTTCTGTTAATATCTTTCGAAAATCTTTATATGACGTATGTATATTGTCCAAGATAGATTGATATATATAACTTAGCAATATATATATACTATATACGTTTTTCAGTATGCATATTAAAGGTTTTATTTTATTATGCCGGCTACTACATAACGATACCAAAAAGCCAAATGAAGTTTATGGGGTTTACTGAGCTGTGTCAATATAATGTGTGATGATTTGTGAAAACGCACGTAGCGATGCATTAAAACACTTATAAATTCAATCCATGGATTATCATTAATATTACTATATATATATATACATGAACTAGGACAATACACACACACATACATATGAATTCGTATGAACTGGTGCAAAATAAGAACAAGAGTATAGATCCGATCAATCGAGCCTGAATAAGAGTTAAACAACAACAACAACCAACAGGAATATAGACCTGTCTGATTGCTCAGGCCTGAACTGGGGTTATTTCACCAGAAATTAATATGCGATCGTTATCCTTTTGCCGGGATTGATTTTCTTTATGGTTGTGATACATAGCTCGCGTGTTCTAGTTTACTTCTGTTTAGAGACAATTTCTTGCCGTAACAGGGGCGATGACATTTTTGATAGGATTCTGTATTACTGGCGAAAGTATGGGTGTAACTGTGGTTACAGCAGTTTGGAAAGACCAAATTTTAAAACTATCGCTTTTGAGTCATAGCTTGATGAATTTTTGCCATCCCGCTCGCCAAATCACACAATTTATTGACGTAACTATGATTACGTTACATTTACGTATTCTGAAGATTTCTTATGACAAAAGTGTTGATTGGTCTCGTATCTCCACTGTTTACTTATCGTAGCTGGATGGTCACGTACCTCCACGACCTTCGTACTCTAATAGCTTCTAATCTGCGCCGCTGACTCCTCTTGTACTTCTATTACTCACAGACCTCCAACTCAATCTCTCTTCCTTCTTGTTGCATTCATCCCTTCCCCAACACTGACCTGCTCCCTCCTACCCAGAACCTCGGTCTGTTGGAACTTTCACCTTGCTCGTGTTCTTTCTTGCAGATGTTGGCATGCAACATTTTAGACTCAACGTTTAAGACAACGATTTCATCAGTTTCGAATGGGCCTGCAAATCACGTGAGCAATGCCCCTTTCTGTTTGACTAAGCGATTAAAATAGCATAAATGCAGTACAGGAGAATCTGTTCAAGGATCCTCTATCACAATGATGATGTTGGTCTGATAAAAACGGAACTAATATCCAAAATGAAAGGTAAAAGGTTGCATATCATATGTCTGCTGATCGAACAGGTCTTTGATAAGAGTAATTCTGTCATAATGAAGTCATCATAGACAGGAATGTTGTAGGTTACATTATTTAAAACCTGCATCCTCTTATCATTACTTAGCTTAGTAGGGTATGAATTGGAGAAAGACATGGCTGCTATTTGTAGAACTAGCGAAAACACAGTGGTCTGACATGAAATATGAAATGTTTCCGCAAAACAATGATATACATAAGAGTACAAAATTAAACCCGAACAATGATAATAATAATAATAATAATAATAATAATAATAATAATAATAATAATAATAATAATAATAATAATAATAATAATCAATACAGTAACCATAAGAGCATCACAGCAAACCACAGCACATACCCAAGGCACACAGAGCTGCGACCGGTAGTGAAGTGAAAGCACGCTATAAAAATAAAACTACTGAACAATAATAATAATAATAATAATAATAATAATAAT
>NC_068995.1:43475924-43481690 GCF_001194135.2 Octopus bimaculoides | reverse complement strand
TGTGTGTGTGTGTGTGTGTGTGTGTGTGTGTATGTGTGTGTGTGTGTGCATGTGTGTGTGTGTGCATGTGTGTGTGTCTGCGTGTATGTGTACATGTGTGTGTGTTTGTGTATGTCCCTCCCCCAACATCGCTTGACAACCGAAGCTGGTGTGTTTACGTCCCCGTAACTTAGCGCTTCGGCAAAAAGAGACTGATAGAATAAGTACTAGGCTTACAAAGAATAAGTCCTGAAGTCGATTTGCTCGACTAAAAAAGCGATGCTCCAGTATAGTCGCATTCAAATGACTGAAACAATAAAAAAAATAAAAGAATATATACACACACACACAGACATAATTATAGGCTACTCGTCACTACATAGATTCCTAAACAGTTTGTGTGAGGGTGGTACAAGTTACACACTTGCGAGTGACGGCAAAGAACTACAATATCTGTGTAGTGTTCCGTACTTCATTGTCACCATTGTTATGTTGGGAAATATTTTTATATCCTCAAAAATCTTGGAATTTTGGAGTATGTTATATCTGTTAGTGATGGTCACTCGACTATTGAGTCTTTATTAAGTAGTGGTTGATAAAGTGAGTTCTTGCTTAGTTCTCGCATACCTCTGTCATTCTTCCGGTCTATATACACACCATCGACAAGTATATCAATGGGCTCAATTATGTATCCGAAAATCACGTTCTACCTCTTATGAGACTGCCTGGTTTCATAAAACACTAAAAACATGCTGTCATTACACATCCCCCAACAATGTACAAGCAACAAGTGTCACTTAACATTCATTAGATTAGCAAAGTGTAGATTTGCAAAGGGTAGGCGTTTGAGTGGCTGTGTGGTAAGTAGCATGCTTACGAGCCACATGGCTCTGGGTTCAGTCCCACTGCGTGGCACCTTGGGCAAGTGTCTTCTGCTATAGCCTCGGGCCGACCAAAGTCTTGTGAGTGGATTTGATAGACGGAAACTGAAAGAAGCCTGTCGTATATATGTATACACACACACACACGCACACACACACACACACATATATATATGTGTGTGTGTGTATGTGTGTGTGTGTTTGTCCTCCCAACAGCGCTTGACAAGCGATGCTGGTGTGTTTACGTCCCCGTATCTTAGCGGTTCGGCAAAAGAGACCGATAGAATAAGTACTAGGCTTGGGCCTTGGTGGAGGTTTGCTCTCTCTGCGTGCTCCTGTTATTATTGGTATTATTATTATTATTATTATTATTATTATTATTATTATTATTATTATTATTATTATTATTATTATTATTATTATTATCCTTAACACAAGTTAGATATATAAATTACGAAACGGAGGTTAATTAATGTGTTTCCACGACGTGCTTCGCAAGACTAGCAAACGCTCTCTCTCTCGACTACCACCACTTCTACTCTTTACCAGAGTTCGGCTCGTCCATTCTCCCAATGCCCCAGGCGTGTCAATGACTCTCGCCACAACATCTTCCTCTTTAAGACTGATTTTCGTTGGAAGTTAATATTATTATTTTCTATTTATTTATCGAGCAGTTTCGAAAGAGGTCTTAAGGCTAGACAAAAGAGATGTGATGATAGAAAGTCACCCTGGAAAATACCACAGGAAATTCCTTTCATCTCCAGTATTGAGAGATTCATTGTCACTGTTCAAAGTCAGTGTGGTTCTCCATGAACTCATATTTATAGACAAGTAGTTTCGCAGAGTAGGTGGTATTTTATACTTTTCCAGACATTTCTTAATAAAGGTATTTTTTATAGTATAGCCACTTTGTGTATAGTATACAAGTTTTTATGTTGTTTGTGACAATCTTCCAAGATCATCTTATTGATGAGCAGCCGAGCTTTACACCCATAGGACCCACGTTTACATCCTATTTGCTCATTATGGAATATGCCACTTTCTATTAAAAATCATAGGTATATTCAGTCAAGACAGATGTTAGTATTTTATACATTGTTGTTAAGCAGGTCTATAATTTTTTGACTAATTTGTTTCTTCATTTTTAGGAATTAGGAATGTAATACCATTAACTAGCCAAGAGGGAATCATACTAGGTTGTTGCAACACATTAGTGTAAAATTTTGAAATTATTATTATTATTATTATTATTATTATTATTATTATTATTATTATTATTATTATTATTATTATTATTATTATTATTTATTCTTTTCATCTCAGGTTTTGCTGTAATTCCTGAAGTCTTGTATGCGTAGCGGGCTTGCTGCTTGCAGCCTCCGGTACCATGCTATACGTTCTTTTCATCTATCTAATTCTTTCCTCGTTGTTCTAGCCATGTAAAGGAGGCACAACCGTCTGTAATAGTTCTACTGCGCATTCTAATCCGATTTCCATTTTATTCTTCTTAATGCCATCTGATACTATTCGCAAGAGCCAGCAATAATTACCAATGTCTTCACCTTCATATAATTGGCACTATCTTCACCTTCATGATATAATTGGCATTATCTTCACCTTCATGTAATTGGCATTGTCATCATCATCATCATCATTATTATTATTATTATTATTATTATTATTATTATTATTATTATCATTATCATTATTATTATTTTTATTATTAATGTCTCATTTTGTCACATGCTTTCACTGCACTACCGAGCAGTGCATATTGGTATTAATATATTAATGCATAGCTGCATTTCGTCCTTTTTAATATTTTGAGTTCAAATGCCGCCGAACATGATTTCACCTTTCATCCTTTCGGTGTCGATAAAATTACTACCATTTGAGGACAAATATCAATGTATTAGACTTACCCTTCTCCCAAAATTGCTGACCTTGTGCCAAATTTTGAACCCAAAGTGAAAGAGACCCTTATGATAAAATTACAAGGGATGATTATACTCCATTCATGATGTAATGTTTGTTGCTGCTGTTTTATTATAATGTCCAAAGGCTGTTGTTTTCAGAATATATATATAATTTTAATAACGAAATAACTAGCGTTATATTTCGACCACTTTTATATAATTCTGTAGAACTAATATTAATTAGTGGTGACTAATATTAATTGCACGCTTAATCGTTTCCAAAATTACAGTATGATACAAAATCATATATTTTAAGAAAATCTTATGTAATTCTTTTTGTATTGCAGGTCCTCAACAGCTTGAAGAAAATATTCTCTACCTTGGAAATTAAAAATGTTCCTGCGAATATACTAGCTTAGTATTAGACTAGTGCAAGAAACAAAATCTAAGAATATTAAGTATAAGAACACCTTTGAAAACATTAACTAAGCACAATGAATCCAATTGTTCTTTGCAAAATTGTTGTACTCGCCATTGTGTTTTTATCTACCATAACTTCTGGTTTGTTACCGTTTGTTATGCTGAAATTCCTGAAGCGAAAAGGAGAGGAACATTCTTCATCATTTAATAACGCAAAAATAAAAATGATTCTAAGCTGCTTGAATACGTTTAGTGGAGGTGTATTTTTAAGTGCTTGTTTCATTCATCTGCTCCCTGAGGTGCGCAAACACATGCAGAAAATACTACTGACGTTGAATATCAAAACGAATTTTCCAGCAACAGAATTTATAACTATATTTGGCTTTTTCATCATTATAATGATGGAACAATACGTTTCACTTTGTATGAGAAAAACCAATAAAAACTCAAATAACAATCATGATTTCCACGATGAAAGCGAAACTGGATCTGGAAGCAGTATAAACGGAAAAAAAGAAGATTTATGCCTACCCGTGGAAGAATCGGATGATACAAATCGACTTATTTCTCGCCGACTTTCCATTTCTAGTGCTCATTCTGTAGAATCCATGAGAAGTGAGATTCTCAAGCGGGTAGATGTGGATACCCATAATCATGTGCATTTCTCAAACGAAGAGAAAGAATCTAGTTTACGTTCTGTACTGTTGTTACTAGCCTTGTCACTTCATACAATTTTTGATGGATTAACCGTCGGTTTGGAAAAAACAGTTAATAACATCTGGGCGATGTTTACTGCAGTAATTATTCATAAAATATTAATTGGTTTCACACTTGGTCTGCAAATGTTTGAAAATGCTCAGTGGTCCGTGAGACGGACGATATTTTTAATGTTAATTTTCTCTCTGATTTCCCCCATAGGTATTGTGATAGGTATTTTAATCGAAGACCTAAACGTAGAGAGTGTTACTGAACACTTTGTGTCTGCACTCCTTAAAGCGTTGGCAACAGGTACGTTCATGTACGTAACATTTTTTGAGATTCTGGGACGAGAGATTTCTCATGATGCAACACCTTTACAAATATTATTTGCTATCATCGGTTTTGGTATGATGACAGAACTTGTATTTTTTAATTAAGTTCAAGCAATCAGGGATACGGTGACATAATATGAAACAAGAGCACTCGAAGAACGCAAACCTCCGCCAAGGCAACACCGACATCCTCTCAAATTTTAACTGGAGATGTTTTATAAAATGAAAATATCTGAAATAATCTCGACTGCTCTCACAAACGAGAATACTAAAAATGAACCCGACCGCTCTCAAAAATGAAGTAAAAGAACAGGGAAAATAATCCCAAATCCTTGTCCGGAACCGGATCGATCCCAAAATGTAATCACTTCGTGCCAGACATGAGGTCAAACATCTCTGAACGTTTCATCCGAATCCATCCAGCGGTTCCTGAGATATCTTGTCCACAGAAAAACAAACAAACATACACGACTGAAACAATGCCTCCGCCGTAGCGACGGCGGAGGTAATAACTACTTTTCCACTTATGGATTAGTTTATTTTTAGAATCGGACAAAATACTTGCAAGATTTATTTCGGTTTCCTACGTTACGTTTTCATATACTGAGGACATCAACTTCACGTTTCGTCATTCCGGGATTCATAAAATGTTGTCAAGTATTTTCACTGGATTAATGCATCATACTCCAGCCTTCCAATCTCAAAACTTGTACATTTGTAAAAAGCAATTATTTAATATAATTATTATTCAACGGTCTTTGTTTTGAGCGCTTTCACAAATGAACATACCTCTGTCTTTGGTACAACCTGTAACATTCATATACGTATTTACACACATAGACATGAGTGCAGATGTGTGCGTGTGTGAGTGTGTACGTGTGTGTGTGTGTGTGTGTGTGTGTGTGTGTGTGTGTGCGTGTGTGAGCGCGCGTGTGTGCGTGTGTGTGTGTGTGTGTAAGCTATAATAATTAGATTAAAGTATCAAGCAGAACCCACTTTAAGCATCCTAATCGAGGACTAGGCTGTCAGCTCCCAAATATAATTAAATTCCAAAGTAAGTTAAGTGGAAAAAAACTCCTGTGTATATACAAATAATAATATTTCCATTGTGAAGCATATTATAAGCAAAGCGTTTTAACTTTAACTTACCTATCTGTGTGAAATTCTCTGGTGTACAATTAGTTCATCGATCTGCTGCCATTTCATAATGCTGGCATAACTTGGGTCAAAGCCACTTCTAATGTATTATTATTATTATTATTATTATTATTATTATTATTATTATTATTATTATTATTATTCAGTAGTTTTATTTTTATAACGTGCTTTCACTTCACTACCGAGCGCAGCTCTGTGCGCCTTGGGTATGTGCTGTGGTTTGCTGTGGTGCTCTTATGTTTACTGTATTGAAAGTGTTTTGCGTAGAATGTGTGCAGTACCCAGTAGTGCAATTTTCTGTATGTTATATATATTTGTAAGTCCTGGTGTTTTTGTTATGTATTTGTCTGAATATTTTTTTATTATACCTAAGGCACCTAC
>NC_068995.1:43468963-43475795 GCF_001194135.2 Octopus bimaculoides | reverse complement strand
GCATTTTTTTCCTTCATGATCTTTGACAGCTATATCTGGTCTATTTGCCTTAATTTCTCTATCTGTGTGTATTGGCATATCCCAGAGTATGGTTGCTTTCTCGTTTTCTGTGACCTTTTCTGGCGTGTGTTTATACCATCTTTTTTCTGTTGCTATTCCATAATGTTGGCATAGCTTCCAGTGTATATAGGTCCCAGCTCTGTCGTGTCTGTGAATATATTCCTTTGTATATAGGTCCCAGCTCTGTCGTTTATTATTATTATTATTATTATCATTATTATTATTATTATTATTATTATTGTTATTATTATTATTATCATTACTATTAAGGCCGAGAGCTGGAAACATTCTTAGCACTCGTGGTAAAAAGTTTACCAGCATTTCGTCCGTATTTACGTTCTGACCTCCAATGCCACTCAGCTGAGCTCGTCTTCATCCTTTTGGAGTCCGTGAAAGATACCAGTTGAACTCTGGAGTCGATGTAATCGACTAGCGACCACCCCCAACAAACATTTTGGCCTTGGGCCTGGTGCGGAACTTGCAAAATGGTTGGAGCGTTGGAAAAAATTACTTCTTGGTATTTCTTCCGACGCTTAACCTTCAGAATTCTTATCCTGCCGAGGTAAATTTTGCCTATTATTAGTTCGGGTTGATAAAATAAAGTACGACTTAAGTACAAGGGACAATGATACCAGGGTTCCCATTCAAATTACCGTTCTTGAACCTAACGCGGAAGCCATTCTTATTTTAAAATTCTTCAACCTATTTCACCGGTGTTCTTTTCTTGTTTTCAAAATTAAGTTAAAATTATATTTAAACTTAGCATGAAATTGTGCATATACAAATATACACACGCAAATATTTGCCTACGTGTATAATACTTCACATACTTGCTTAAAAAGTATTTTCAAAGACACTCCTAGATACACATTCATATACAAATATGTGTGTGTGTGTGTGTGTGTGTGTGTGTGTGTGTGTGTGTGTGTGTGTGCCCTCAATCTGCATGCATCTCTAAGTATGAAGAGGATATCAGAATGAGATTCATATCGTTTTTTGTGTTAGTATATTGTAATGTATACTGAGTGACTATATGATTTTCTACGTATATATATATACGTGTGTGTGTAAAAGTTGAAACTTGATATCGAGGAAAGCGATACATGTAATATATGTTTTATGTGTGTTCTCCGGAAGGTAACTACAGGGATGTGCTGCTTTCAGGGATTATGGGCAAATCCCACACATGTACAGAAATCGACTGACAGGAAAACACACACACACACAATCACACACACACACAATCACACACACACACACACAAAACACAAACATACATATATGTATATATATATATATATATATATATATATATATGTTTGTATGTGTGTGTGTATTACTTTGTGTCTGTGTGTGTAAGTGCGTGTGCGTGTGTCTGTGTGTTTGTGTATGTATATATACATACACATACATACATTTAAATATATACATACTCTATACCTATCTCTTACCCCACACATTTCCCTATACTCCCAGCATCTAATATAACTCCCGATCCGACATACCTGTGTAACCTCACGGCTCCCGCTTTATCCGTTCTTTGTTCCCCTGCACTTTACCCAACGCAAATTTCTTAATTCATTTGTTTCTCCTGCAGAGGAGGACATCCCTAAGTTGAAACTAAACATGTTTTATGTCAATCTCCTAGGTCTCAAACCGTCATTGAACATTCCTGTACCTTTCTGTTAAAGCATATTGAAGAAATGATAGTTGAGCAACATATGTACCCAAGGTTTGAGAGTGAGAGAAAATGCTATGTTGTAACATTCAGCATACTATGATGTTTAGCGGTGGCGGTTATGAATTAAATTCATCTGTTACGACTAGTCGTGGATGGATATTTAATATTATCTAAAAATATATTAAATATAATTAAACGATATTAATAATTACCTATTTTGTAGATAAGCAAATGTTAGTGAAGTCCTATTATCATATTATTGTGAAACATAATCTTATTTTAGGTACATTTTTTTATCGGGAAGCCATGTGATTCTCCTTAATGACTTAGCTTGTGACCTCATTACTGAAGTATGATAGATGCAAGGTGGGCTAGTATAATTCCATGTGATATTGTAATCAAATAAATGATTACAATGAACATAAAACATAGCAAATATGATGTTTAGCCTATATTTTGCTGAACATTTTAAAATATCTATTCTCGTGTATAGGACATCTCACCAAGATAACGTAGTACGTATTCTGCAGAATTTTATATAGGACGAACGTATTTGCAGAAACACAGTGACAGGACTGCATTGTCTTAAGAAACGGTGACCCAATCAGTAAAACTTGCTCACATCTGCCGAATAAGACAGGTATGTAGACAAACACTCGGCTAATTTTACACGTCATATGAAAATAAACCAATCACCCGCGGGAGTGTTATGTGACCTCATTAACGTCTTTTTGTTGAAAATGTAAACATCTATGCTTGAAAGAATACACTAACACTTTTTGATATTCATTTAGACATACAACACTCGTTTCATTAACACATCTATTAAAAAACAAACACACAAAATAGCATAAATGACACATCTATTTCTCTCTGAGACTTTGTCCTAATATAAGTGATTAGAAATTGTGTATTAAAGACTCACCGCAGCGTATAATACGCAAACGTTCTTAAGTTGTCACTAAGTTTCAAATTCCCGCCGGGGTTGTTTTGTGAATCTACATTTGTATAAAGAGAAAATAATAAAGAATATATATTTTCTTAACTAACGGCGTCGATTAATGCCGAGTCACTGGTGCTTTCAGTCATTCAGGCATGTGTGTGTTTGCGTTTATTGTATTCGAATTATTTCTGTTAATCTTCAGTGGTGGACACCCCTCAGCTAGAGAGAGTAATAGTTCGTTCAAGCACACAATATATAGAAAAATAAGTGACAACCACCCACTGATCTTGCAACAAGCAAAGTAGCTAGTTACAAAATTTCTATAAGAGATAAAAGTAGCGGACGGTTGTCCACCACCGAGGAGAGCACTAACAGCTCGAAACCTGACGGACTGGTTAAGGGTTCGCTCCTCTGCTTGCAGTATATATCGGGTACAGAATTCCATCGATAACCAACTGGAGGAAGCATCCTCCTGGAGTTATTAAAAATGGTAGTAAATTTTCACTAGATTCGAATCTTCAGCCATATACAGTAAAGAATTACTTGCAGTCTACACGGAAAGAAAGGAAAGCTGATTTACGAGAAGAGGAATAGTAGGAATGTAGTAGTGATGTGAACGATATGAAAATACTATAGAAAAAATTTCCCTGCATCTTACGTGATACAAATAAATACCATATCAATGCTGTGAAAATATTTGATCTCATTCTGTGACGAAGTCGTTCTTTATTACTTCTGAACATAAAGGTACTTGACAGAATCTGAGATGGGACCTGCCTTCGTGGTTGGAAATTTCTCCTGAGCAAGATATGTTTGTTTCCTTATTTCCAGGCATGAACTTCCTCTGTATAAAAGATATTCAAATACTTGTGAATGTGTCCGGCAATGGTGGAAAACTGGGTAATGGGAAAGTATATGAAACATGGGTGTATCGGCAACTGACTCTCAATTTGAACGATATCAGTGTGGAAGTCTGCTAGCAGATTTTGAAGCCCAATGAAATCCTTGTGGTAGAGTAGCAAATGGGACTGTGTGCTTGTGATGAAGGTTTAGTGTATGAAACAACATCACACAACTTTTCCAAGGCCGAAAAAGTTCAAGAGACAGTAGTCAGTAGAAAAATTCAAGCAATACACGTTCACTATGACAATGCTCGATTACGGACGCTTGGAATCAAATCAAGAGATCGGCAAACGGGGCAAGTTCGTGCCTCCTCCCACTTCCCTTCGCACCCATCATACTGTACAGGCTCGTTCTCTTTGATTTCCACTAGTTCGCAGCAGTAAAAAAAAGTCATCAGGAACAATAATTTAATGACAATGGAGGTGAAAATGATTGAGATGAGAGTACGATAATACAAATCGAATCCAAGAAGATTCAGGAGTTAGGTCCAACGATCGCATAAATGCATCACCTATGATAGAGACTATATTGAACAGCAGTATAATATACAAGACGGTTACTCTGCCGACATGTGCAATTTAAGCGACCTGAGTTAGTTAATGAAAGAGCTATGCTCACTTTTGCATTATTTTCGCTATAGCCGTCAAAATATAAAACAATGAGAAGTTGATTACCATTGATTTTCAAATGGTGGCTTGACTAGAAACTCCGAGCATCATTACCATACAGTCGTTTTCTGCCGATAAAGAAGTGACGTGGCTCGGAAAAATAAAAAAAGAAAATCAGGAAGCGATTAAGGAAAATTAATTACAATAAAAGGGAGAAGGAAATGAATTGGTCCAGACTACAGCTGAATAGGATATGGGAACCTTTCAAGGAAACATTCATGATTGGCGGCTGCTAAATCTTTACAAGCCGACTGATAAAATAATGATTTCAAATTGTGGCCCAGAGGCAATAATTTTAGAGGTGGGGAAGATCCATCATTATGTTGACACCTGTACTTAACTGGCACTTTATCGACTCCGAAGGGATGAAAAGCAATGACGACTTTAGCAGAATATGAACTCAGAACATAACGAATGGAAAAAATGCCGCGAGCTTTTTATCCAGTGTACTCCTATTCTGCTAGATATCCCTTTTCAATGGCTTCAAATTTTGGATCAAGACCAGCAATTTTAGGGCAAGCGGATAACTAGATTTCACCCACCCCAGTGCTCCATTGGTACTTACGTCATTGTCTCCGAAAGGTCGAAAGTCAAAAACAACCTGGGCGAAATTTGAACGATGGACCAACTATCTGTTAGAATCAACTATCCAACATCCATCTTTATGAAATCTGAAAAAAATCTAGTAAAATTTAAAGAGTTGAAGGGAAATAACTGTAGGCATTAAAGGGAAATAAATGCACATTAAAATGAAAGTTATGATTATATTTACGGATTCTGTGACGCCTGACTTGTAGCGAAGCAGGCGAAGTTAGAATATAATAAATTTGAAATGAAGAAAATATTAATCACTCGTCTGATTGGAGACAAATTGCAGAATGAAATCAGGATGTTAACTCTATGCCATTAGGATTAAGTCACTCTGAAGTAAGTTTCATTCTGCTGAAAAAAAAAAAAAAAAAAAAAAAAAATTCCTAAAAGCCGCATGAATATTAAGTGTTCCTAATTTTTGGCTCGGAACCAGTAGTTTTGAGGAGAGCGCGAGTAAATTACATCGAGCCAAGTGCTCAACTGGTTATCAACGCCAAAATAAAAAAAAATGCACAGTCGACGTCGGCAGTATTATAATTCAGAATGCACAGCAGGAAGAAATGCTGGTAAGGTTTTCGTCCGGTGTGCTAACAATTCTGCCTGCTCGCCAAAACAACAAACAAACAACAAGTCGAATCCGGCGGAATTTTAACTAGAACGTAAAGACGGACGAAATACCGCTTAGTATTTTGCCCGGCGTACTAACGATTCTGCCATCGCGCCGCCCTAATAATAATGATAACAACAACAACAACAACAATAATAATAATAATAATAATAATAATAATAATAATAATAATAATAATAATAATAATAATCGCTTCTATTATTGACACAATGACTAAAATTTTTAGATGATTCTTGACAATATTTGAGATTAAATAATCGTTACTACTTTTATGTCTTTTTTTTTATTTCGATATGAAAATTTTGCAAGTAAATCTAATTGAATGATGGAAAATGTGGTTTACGATGTAAATCGAAAATATATTTTAAGAAAACTGAATGACTGACTGAATTCCACGAAGACTGCAAGATGGTTTGATAAGCCTTATTACAAATGAAAAACAAACAGATGTATTAAAATTAAGATTTTTTTGTTTTTAACTATTTTTATTCAGCTCAGTTGATAAAAAAGGGCTTATTAAATCTCGTAGACTATATTTGAGATATTGTAATGTTACGGTATTTTTAAATTTGTGAATTATTCATGAGAGTTTTCAAAATTGTCCATCAACTTATGGATACAGCACAATCATAATGCAGTTTACTGCACATGGCTTAATAGTTACGGCATTGGGCTGACGATCTTCAGGTCGTGAGTTCGATCCCCAGCGGCGCGTTGTGTCATTGAGAATGACGCTTTATTTTACGTTGCTCCAGTCCAAAAGATGAATAATACCTGCATTTCAAAGGGCAAGCCTTTCTCCCATTCTGTGTCATCCTGAATCTCCTTGAAAACTATCTTAAGAGTACGCGTACATGTGGAATGCTCAGTTACTTGCATGCTAATTTCACGAGCAGGCTGTTCTGTTGATTGGATCACCTGCAATCATTGTCGTCCTTACCGACGGAATGCCAACGGTGGCGTTGTTTAGCGTAGATGACATAGATAAAAAAAAATGGAGGCCTACAAATTTTGTAGATTATATTTATGATAAGGTCTGGTTAAGGTAATTTTAAATGTGTGAATTATTCATGAGTGTTTTGGAATTTCTCCATTGCCTTGTGCATGCTTCAAAATCATAGTGAAGCTTAATGAAAATTCAGATAAACACACATACACACCCTTACTCTCACACGCACACACATACTCACAGACAATAAGAAAATGAAATATATTGGACAGTTAATAAATTGCAAGTATTCCCATGCTGGGGCGCTGCCTGCGAAGGTTTTATAGAACAAATCAGTAACAGGGCTATATCTATCTATCTATCTATCTATACATACATACATATATACATACATACATACATACATATA
>NC_068995.1:43463151-43468536 GCF_001194135.2 Octopus bimaculoides | reverse complement strand
GTGTGTGTGTGTGTGTGTGTGTGGTGTGTGTGTGTGGTGTGTGTGGTGTGTGTGTGTGTGTGTGTGTGTCTATGCTTGCCTCCCCACCTTCGCTTGACAACTGATGGTGGTGTGTTAATGTCCCCGTATCTTAGCGGTTCGACAAAGAGACTGATAGAATAAGTGCTAAGCGTACAGAGAATAAGTTATGGGGTCGATTTCTTCGATTTACTCCGCAGTCAAATGAATGAGACGAGTAAAAGAATAAAAGAAAATAAGCGGTATAATCCATGAAACTATAGCAAAATAGCAAAATACAGTAATCCATCGCCATATCGCGGGTTATTATTTAAGGTTACGTCGATTCTTCTGTGGTGTTTTTTTGTATTTATAATAAAATAAATATATACATATTATAAAAATAATAATGGAAAAAATATACAGTACAGTGCTGCTTCTACTTCGCGGATTTTCACCTATCGCGGGGCGGGGTTTTGGAGCCTAACACCGGCGATAGTCGAGGGGTTACAGTAAAACAACAACAAAAAAGACTAATTTAGGAATAGTAATTATTTCTGGCGAACTGATTTAGCTGCTACTAGAGCATGTTGAATATATGTATATAGGGTGGTTCTTTGGCGGCAACTTAGCTCATTTATATTCATAGTTTCATGGTTCTTGGTTAAAATTTTCACGTATTACAAACGGCAAAAGATGATTAATACTTCGCATTAATATAATCTTTGAGAGGAACTGTATTTCAACGTTAAGGAGAAATGATAGTGGTGGTAATGGTGTTGGTAGTTTTGTAGCTTTGGTGGTAGTATCAGTAGTGGTGGTGTTGGTGGTGGTAGTCGTAGGGGTGGTGTTGGTGGTGGTAGTAATAGTAGTGGTATTGGTAGTGGTTTTGGTGCTGTTAGCTTTTGCGTTGGTTGTAGTTTCAGTGGTGGTACTGGTTGTTAGTGATGGTGATGTTGGTAGTGGTGGTGGTGTTGGTAGCGGTGGTGGTGCTTGTAGTTGTGGTGGGGTGGTTGGTTCGGCGACGGTAGTGGCTTTGGTCTGCGACAGTGAAAGTTATACATTGAATTGTAAGCTTGATTAAGTCATTGACCAGAATTGACATCTGGGAATTCAGAAGTAACAGATTTGGCAAGAGCTGGTTGCTTGTTCTGGTGGTGGTACTGGTGGTGGTAGGGAGCGAGATGATGTTAAACAGAAAATATCTAATGACTGTGTAACAATGAACATATAAATGTAAACATATTAAACAGCTGTCGATAATTTATAAAACAAAATATTCTATTAACAAACAAATACAAAATAATTAAATGAATCAGATTTTCTATTGTCCTTTAATTAGAATAGCGTAAACATAAGTGAAAATGTTCAGTGTATGCATGTGTCTGTTTATGTAGATGTTAGTGTGTGTATGTATACGTATGTGTGTGTTTGTATGTACGTGAGTGTATCTGTGTTGAAAGCAATTTTACTATTTTTCCAGTCAGTTCCTCACGTGACACCGTGGGCGAAGGCATCTTCTGCTATAAATTCGGGCCGAACAAAACCTTGTGAGTGGATCTGGTAGATGGAAACTGAAAGAAGCCAGTCGGTTATATATACACATATATATTACTCTCTTTTACTCTTTTACTTGTTTCAGTCATTTGACTGCTGCCATGCTGGAGCACCGCCTTTAGTCGAGCAAATCGAGCCCAGGACTTATTCTTTGTAAGCCTAGTACGTATTCTATCGGTCTCTTTTGCCAAACCGCTAGGTTACGGGGATGTAAACACACCAACATCGGTTGTCAAGCGAAGTTGGGGGAACAAACACAGACACACAAACATATACACACACATACATATATATATATATACATATAAGTGACGGGCTTCTTTCAATTTCACAAGGCTTTGGTCGGCCCGAGGCTATAGCAGAAGACACTTGCCCAAGGTGCCACGCAGTGGGACTGAACCCAGAACCATGTGGTTGGTAAGCAAGCTACTTACCACACAGCCAGTCCTGCGCCTATTAATATATATATATATATATATATATATATATATATGTGCATGTTTGTCCACCACTACCGCTTGACAACAGAGGTTATTGTATTTACTTTCCTGTGACTTAGCGCTTCGGCAAGAGAGATTCGATAGAATAGGTACTAGATTTAGAATAAGTCCTGTGCAATCAACAGAACAGTAGCTGAGCACTCTGTAGACACGTGTACCCTTAACACAGTCCTCAGTGAGATTCAGTGTGAAGCAGAATGGGACAAGGCTTGCCCTTTAAAATACAGGTACAACTCATTTTTGTTAGCTGAGTGGATTGGTGCATTATGAAATAAAGTTCTTGCTCAAGGAAACAACAGGTTGCCGCGAATTGAACTCGCGACCTTACCATCGTGAGTCAAATACACTAAGCCACGTGCCTTCACATTAACAAACATACAATGTACATAAATAAATCACATTTTCTATTGCTCTTTAATTAGAGTACTATAAACACACGTAAAAATGATCAGAGTTTGCATTTGTGTGTTTATGTTTGTTAGTGTGTATATGTATGCGTGCTTGTTTTTGTATGTGCGTGAGTGTGTGTATGTTGAAAACAATTTCATTATCTACCAGCAAAAGTATTTTTCCTAAATTCATCCCTTATTTAAGATATGAGAGTTAGTGTATAAATAAAAATAACTCTGCCGTTGTACATTATACTCTTTTACTCTCTCTTTTACTTGTTTCAGTCATTTGACTGTGGCCATGCTGGAGCACTGCCTTTAGTAGAGGAAATCAACCCCAGGACTTATTCTTTGTAAGTCTAGTACTTAACCTATCGGTCTTTTTTGCCGAACCGCTAGGTTACGGGAACGTAAACACACCAACATCGGTTGTCAAGCGATGTTGACACACACACACACACACACACACACACACACACACACACACACACACACACACACAGACATATATATATATAGATATAGATATATACGACGGGCTTCTTTCAGTTTCCGTCTACCAAACCCACTCACAAGGCTTTGGTCGGCCTGAGGCTATAGTAGAAGGCACTTCCCCAAGGTGCCACGCAGTGCGACTGAACCCGGAGCCATGTGGTTCATAAGCAAGCTATTTACCACACACCCACTCCTACGCCTATCACAGCCACTCCTACGCCTATCACAGCCACTCCTACGCCTAATAATCTTTTAAAACTTAAACCACATCGAGAATAACACAACAGACTCACACATTGTCGCCTCCACTAACAAAATTTCCGCAGCCTCGCGTAGCACAACGAGCTCGAAGAAAAGATGCCGTGAATCTGAAACTGGGATTTGCTGCGATAGAAGATCAGAAAAAAAAAAGGAGTTTAGTTCTGCAGAGTCCTTACACGAATTCACGATTAGATTTGAACAGTGCACCACAAGTTTCAGTACATCAAACGTCACCACTTTTATAACGTGGATAAAAAAAAAAAAAGTATTAAAATTAAAAACAAGCCGAGGAAGTTATGAAACCATTTAATTATTTCGCATACAGATGACTTAATTGATTTCTGTGGAACAAATATTGTCCAATATTTCGATCGAAAACATTGCAGTCAGTGTGGTGGAACTCTCCATATTACTGATAATTATTTTATCGACCCAAACACGGCATTGTCTAATTCCTCACATCATACGCCACCATACCTAATGTCTGTTTACTTTGTTTATATCTCTAAAGAAACATAGTGAGGAGTCTAGCATATCAAATGATATTGGTTACACTGATGTGACTCAATTTGCTTTATTAATGAAAATGATTTGATTCATGTCTGACAAGCTGATATCTAGAATAAAATTTCCTATTCTGTACCACCATATTCCATTAAAAGTTATGTTAGCGCGAGCGCTCATAAGCACGCAAGCACACACATATATATGTGTGTGTGTGTGTGTGCGTGTGTATTGGGTTGTCCGGGCAGATGGTCCTGACATTCCAACTTGGTAACCGCAGGGCTGGTGGTTTCTTGTCTTTTGATTCTTTGCCTGGTGTAGAAGTTTTAGTCCGTTTTTTTCAATTGAAACCCTTAGTTCCAAGCACCAAATGAAGCAGGCAGCCCTTGGCAGGTCAGCAACTTATTAATAGGGGTCTTCCCAGCTTGAGGTGGGCAGTAGCTAACCAACGGATCCCTCCCACCATCAGAGGTAACCCGTAGCACCCATATCCTACGCCAATCAGAATAGACTTATCACTCGTGACTGCTACCTCCCGTGTTTTTTGTGCCACTTTTTACAGGCAGCCCTGAAGTGTCCTCTTCAGCACTGGGCCGGCCTGGGCTAAATATAAGAAAATCCTGTGTAGCCCAATCGTCAGGATTCCTCTCCCGACTTTGCTGACGTAGTCCAAAGGTGTGCAGAGCATTACGTTTGGCACCAGCTTGGTTGCAGGAGCTGTCGGAAGTGTGTCGAGTCGAGCACTAAACCGCCTTCATGGCTCCACTCCGGATTTCTTTGAAGGTTGTCTCCTGTCCGTAACCTGGATAGAGGCCCATACCAGGTACTGTTAGCCGGAGCCAGCTAAGCCCGGGACTATATACATATATATATATATTATATGTAATACAAATATATCATATTTTCCGTTGCCCTAAAATTCCTGAAAATATTATCAATGTAACGCACGCATTCATCTTTTATCTATCTATCTATCTATCTATCTATCTATCTATCTATCTATCTATCTATCTATCTATCTATCTATCTATCTATCTATATCTATATCTATATATATATATTTATATGTATATATGTATATATATGTTTGCATGTATGGAACTATCTATCTATCTATCTTTCTATATACATCCATACAGACACATGTGTGTGTTTGTGTGGGGACGGAACAGTTGAGTAAAATATTGTACAAGGAAATATTGCACACTTAAAAATCTAAAGCTCGAAAACGCAAAGAAGCCTAGAAAATGCAAAGATGAAACATATAACAAATATCAGTAATTCACAACAGTCTCATGTATCGAAGCCGGTAGGTTGATACACTTCGATTCATTCAATTTATAAATTCTTCCTGGTTAAAATCCTACGCGAAGAATAACACTGAAATTGTGAAACTATAGAAAGCATATGGAATCATGTCTCCAGCATAGAAAATCTATGATGGAGTTATGTATGAAATATAGAAACAGAGCACGATAAGTACAACCATGGTTTATATGGCTTTGACGTTGAGGAACTCGTTTCACAACTTTGCATAATGCTTTTAACACATTTAGCACTCTATGATTTTGTGTCTTTCAAAACCCTATCCCTGACACTTTGATCAACGATCTTAATGTATTTGTACATACATACACACACACACACACACACACACACACACACACACACACACACACACA
>NC_068995.1:43458689-43463035 GCF_001194135.2 Octopus bimaculoides | reverse complement strand
TATATATATATCTGCGTGTCTGTGTTTGTTTAAATGTGTTTAATTTGGTGCTGAAAAAACAAGTTTTATCGATGTACTCGCAAATCGATTTGAATTAGAAATGCTTTATATGATCGTCGTTGCTTATTGTTGCTTTTATTGTTTAATCCATATGAGCCCCGATGGTCTGGTGGTGCATTTCCGTCACTAGACAATGAGGGTTCAGTTGTTTAATTAACTGAAACTTCTTAAGTGTCGGCTATTTTGCTAAGACTCTTCACAAAGAAATCGAGACCGGAATCTAGTTGTTCCCCAGCGAACTTTTAAACCATTCCGCCATACTGCGAGTATCCTGATATTGATACTGCAGGTGAAATAAACCCGTCTTATTCTCATCTTGACATTGCAGTTATGACTGCAACTTCTAATGTGTCCTTTGTTTTTTAAGACAACACAATGTCACACGAGGTGGGGTTTTTTTTTTCTAGCTCTGTCTGATCGACCGACTCAGTTGAAAGTTTTGTGTCTTTTGTTTTTGTTTGTTGAAAATATGCCTTAGGGTGAAAATAACTGTAACACTATTGAAATTAAAGTTGCGACAGATACATCATACTTCGAAAATCTATAGACAGACATTGGCGCTAACCTCTACCTCGGTCACCCTGCTATTCTAACAAAATATTAAAGAAACAAAATGCTTCATTTCAACATCCTTGTTTACTCACACGACGCAGAGAAAGTTTTAAACTACAGTGAATGGATTCTTTCTAAACTATTATCTCCATTCTTTATTGTATTGATAATATTTCTCCATAAGACGCAAAGATCGCACATCAAAGACAAAAATGCACTAGAAAATCTCAGAATTTGACAGAGAAGATTTTTCTTTGTGCTTATTTACTTTAAAAGTATGATGAAAAGAAACAGAAATCCATCAAATAAAATGATTTCAATGTAATTTCTTTTAATTCCACGAAGGCACAGTCAAGTGAAATATAATTTCTGAATAGCAACAATAAGTGTAAAATAGATTCAAAAATATAATTAAACGATGTAGGAATTACGTGTCAAAAAAAGCATTAAAAATGCAAAAAAAACAACAAAAAAACCCCATTAAAAACGGCGGAAAAGTCTTCGATTTTTAGTTTAATTAGCTGAAAATACAAGAGAACTATATAATTACTTGAAGAGGCATTTCCATTTTAAGAAGTAATTAATCAACCATGTAGCCAATTAAATACGCGTTGGTCATTCTCAAAGTATCCTACAGCTATTTTTGAAATTTCTGTGTCTGAGATAACTATTCCTGTAGTGGAACCCAAACAATTAACCTGCAAAATACATAGTTTATCTCCCATCTTACAGGATCGTTGGAATTGTTGAGCATTATTAAATTTGATATTACAAGTTAAGGTGTGAGTCCAAGTTTGTGCAAGCGCTAGTTTCACCATCACACGACGTTGGTTTCAATTCGTTGAGCGAGCGGTGCATTGTACCCTTGACAAAATCATTTCATTTCAAAGATCTGAGATTTATGAACAATCAACTCAGTTTATTCATCTGAGTTCATTGCTATCCCAAGTACTGGAGTAACCCACTTTCCCCTGGATAATCACTTTCTGTAATGGTGCCTCAATCATTTTGCAGCTACTTGGGCACCGAAAACAATTGGAAAAACCATGGTACATGCAAACACGTCATACTCGGACAGACCCAAGATCAGCATCTCTCGAGGCCTCATGCAACCCTTAAGCGTCCTTTCAGCGGTCCTCCGCGATTTTCCCTAAAAAAAATATATATTTTTACTTATTTTAATTATTTTTAGTTAATTTTATTTATTTATTTATGGGTTTCAGCCAAGTGGCTGTGGTCATGCTGGAGCACCACCGTAAAAAATATGGAACGCTTCACGGATTTGCGTGTCATCCTTGCGCAGGGGCCATGCTAATCTTCTCTGTATCATTCCAATTTTAGAATATGTACCGCCGTATTACTTATATTTTACTTTTTTTGTGCCCTCACCTCCAAAAATCCAAGTTTTAAATCTGGTCTCGATATTAAAAAGATCGAAAACCACAGTTTTAGAGGATTGAGTTTAGACAACGTGCGGCAATATGAGAGATATTTTTGAAAAGAACAATTAATACGATATTAGAGTTGAAATACGGAGTCAAATAATTTTAAGAGGGCTGGGAATCCTATGAGTCAAGGAAAAACCTTTGCACTGATCATGTTAAAACTAAATGAGTTGAAAGCTATCGTCAGAAGTATTTCTATTCGTTAGATTGATAAAAAACCAAAGTACAAATAACCTCTGACAGAATAATTGGGGTTACTGAATCTACTTCTTCATTGCTGGATGATATAAGTTGTGTAGTAATTGTTGAACGTGATATCTGTTCGGTCAGAGTTTCAACGAAAGATGAGAGTTAAATGCGCTAGACAAGAAAAGAAAAAGAAATCATCCTAGATAAAGCCTGTAGAGAAAATATTTTTTTCGCCTTTTTCAAGCCTAGCCATGCCCATGGGCCCGGTTTCCCGGTTTCTATGGCGTATGTGTTCTCCCCAGCTGGACGGGACGCCACTCCATCGCATCGTTACTCAAGAAACAGGAAGAAAGAGTGAGAGAAAGTTAGGGCGAAAGAGTACAACAGGTGTCGCCCCCCGCCCTGCCGGAGCCTCGTGAAGCTTTAGGTGTTTTCGCTCAATAAACACACACAACAAATCGAAACCGCGATCTTCCGACCGCGAGTCGGCTGCCCTAACCACTGGGCCATTGCGCCTCCACTAGGGAAAATATGGGCCATAAGAAACCAAAAGTTTACCAACAAAACTGGTTATAGAACAAAGGATTAACGGAAAATCTGGCCTCTCACAAAATAGAGACACTTCTCATGGCATCAGCAGACAAAGTGAAAAAAAAAAAGCGTTGCTCCAGAGAATGACGTGGGGGATGCGCTGGAACAATCACCCTGACTGATGGGGCTTGCACTTGCGTTCAGTAATCACCGCCCCGATAGTGGTGAGCAAGGATATGGTCCGGGGCCAAGAATGCCGGATGTCTCAACTGCCACAAACTCGACCAAAAATCTGTGCGAGAGTAACTGTACAGAGATAACTCTAAGGTGCGAATAAAGATAAAAGTGCGCTGGTTTAGTGGGGAAAAATTTGCTGACATATTTTGTACAGAAAGGAAAGAATTGCGATTGCAAATATGAGGGATAACGAATTTTATAATCCACATTTAAAATTCTTCAATCTAAAGTACAATTTGCTGACATGTTAGCTGAGCATTCCATACATTTTCTTGCGTTCTATCGAAGTGCTTGCTAAATTACACATAATTAATTAATTTATCCTGATACATAGCGGCTCGACAAATCGCTAGCGATAAAATGATTAACAATTTGAAAGAAAGCAATCAATATCCATTTAATGTCTTGCTCAAGAATGGGTGCATTCCAATGATTGAATATACAGAAAAAACAAGAAATATAGAAAAAGAAAAGAAAATAGCAAAAATCGATTGGGTGTGTATAAAAATGCAGACACCGCTTTAATAAACACAGTCAACATTGGCCTGGTTCGATCAAGGATAACCTGCAGCTATACCACCGATACTAGCGCCGCCACTCTCAGCAACAGCACTAAAATAACAGCAACAACAACAACAACAATAGCAGCAGGAACAACAAAAACAAAAAGACACATTAATTATTTGCCGATTCACAAGATGGTGTTTACATAAACGAACGTAATGAATAAACATAAATGGAGATATAAAACGGAGAGATGATGGTGACGATGATGATCGGGTGATGATGATGATGATGATGATGATGATGATGATGATGACGATGATGATGATGATGATGACGATGATGGTGATGGCAGTGTCATATGTGTCGGAAGGGCAGCGGTAAGGCCGCAGTTAGTGTTCGTGTTGGTGTTGAAGTGATGATGTGATACTGCTGTTAATTGCTGATGTTAGCTGTGGTTGAGGGGAGGGGGTCGTGACAGTAATAGCAATGAGGATGATGATGATGATGATGATGATGATGATGATGATGATGATGATGATGATGATGATGTCGTTGTTGATGATGACGATGATGGAGGGTGCTGCTGCTGATGATGATGATGAAGAAGAAGTAGAAGAGAAAGAAGGAAAAAAATGAAGAAAAACTTGATGATGATGGTGTTAGTGCTGGTGGTGATGATGGTGATGATGTTGAATGGTGGTGGGGGGGTGATAGTAGTAAAAATGAACATGACGACGACGATGGTGATATTGACGTTGATGATGATGATGATGATGATGATGATGATGATCATCATCATCATCATCATCATCATCATCGACGTCA
>NC_068995.1:43458338-43458679 GCF_001194135.2 Octopus bimaculoides | reverse complement strand
TCATCATCATCGTCGTCGTCGTCGTCATCGTCATCCTCCTCCTCCTCCTCCTCCTCCTCCTCCTCCTCATCATCATCATCATCAATCTCATCATCATCATCATGAACACGATGCCAATGATAATTAAACGTCACGTGCTTAGGTTATTTTTTGTCTTGTAACAACCAACTTAGAAAAAGACGATATGATGTTTAGAGGTTAGCAAAACTTCCTGTAGCAGTTGCTTCAACCATTATCAGTACAGTCACGTTCATAACGTAATTTCTCTGTATTTATTAATATGGACGTGTGCTTGTAGTTGTGTGTGTGTGTGTGTGTGTGTGTGTGTGTGTGTGCTTGAA
>NC_068995.1:43453161-43458328 GCF_001194135.2 Octopus bimaculoides | reverse complement strand
ATGGACGTGTGCTTGTAGTTGTGTGTGTGTGTGTGTGTGTGTGTGTGTGTGTGTGCTTGAATGTATGCATGTGATGTGAGGATGTATGTATGTGTGTGTGTGAATACGTATGCATTTGTGTATCTGAGTTCTGAATATATATTTATATACGAATATACTTATACATACATCAATAGACATATGTCTGTGTGTGCGTGTGTGTGTGTGTGTATGTGTGTGTGTGTGTGTGTGTGTGTGTATGCATATATATGTTTGCATACGTGTGTATACATGATTATATTTTCAAAATGTTTCGCGGATGAAGAAAAGGTCGTTTCTATCCGGGAAACCAGATTCCTTCACAGGAATTTAGACAATATGAAACATAATAACAACCATATTTCTTCTTCTTCTTCTTCTTCTTCTTCTTCTTCTTCTTCTTCTTCTTCTTCTTCTTCTTCTTCTTCTTCTTCTTCTTCTTCTTCTTCTTCTTCTTCTTCTTCTTCTTCTTCTTCTTCTTCTTCTTCTTCTTCTTCTTTAAGGCGGCGAGCTGGCAGAATCGTTAGCACACCGGGGAAACATGCTTAGCAGTATTTCGCCCGTCTTTACGTTCAAATTCTGCCAAGATCGACTTTGCCTTTTATCCTTTCGGGGTCGATAAATTAAGTTCCAGTGAAACCCTAGGATCGATGTAATCGACTAGTCTCCTCTCCCACAATTTCGCACCTTGTGGCTATATTAGAAAGGATAATAATAATAATAATAATAATTATTATTATTATTATCATCATCATTATTATTATTATTATTATTATTATTATTATTATTATTATTATTATTATTATGAAAGTAGCGAGCTGGCAGAGTAGTTGGTTTTTACGTATTTACTTCACAGCCCTCCGAGGTCAACTTTGCCCTTCACCCTGTCAGTTTCGATGAAATAAATACCAGTGAAGCACTGGGGTCGATGTATTCGACTAGCCTCTTCACCCAAATTCCAAGCCTTGTAAAAGTATTTTTATATTATTTTTATTGTTGCTGTTGAAATTCCTAGAGCAAGATTTTTACACGTTGTGCAGCTGTTTCTTTTTCGATTAAAAATTCAATTGCTACAACAGAATTAAACACTAAATATGTTCAGATAATAATTGATACAGGAATTAAAGGAATTACTTGCACCTGTTTTACCCATCTTGGAATTTCCGTGGCTTTCGTTGTCCCCAGTATTAGTGTCAATAATTATAACATCAATAAGGCGCTAAGCTGTCAGAATTGTTTCACGTTCAGAGTTCAAGTTCCGCTGAGACCAACCCTGTCTTTCATCCTATCGGGGTCGATAAAATAATTAGCAGCTGTATACTGGGGTCGATGTAATCTACTTACGCCTTCTCCCGAAATTGCTGGCCTTGTGACAAAATTTGAAGCCAAAATTAGTACCAACAATAACAATGATATTTTTAGCAAGACAGCGAGCTGGCAGAACCATTAGCATTCCGGACAAAATGCTTAGCAGTATTTCGTCCGTTTTTACGTTCTGATTTCAAATTCTGGCGAGGTCGAATCTTGTCTCTCATAACTTCGGGTACGATTTAAAATACCAGCCCTTGTACCTATACCAGAAAACAATTTACCAAATATTTAATAATGTTGGTTTGAAATTATCGCTCGAACAAGTATTTTGTACCGAGTTTGATAGCATTTACTGAATTTATGATCCAGGACCTACACTTTGAGTTTGTACCCCTAATAGTCACTCCTAATGCTTCTCAATATCCGTGAAAATGTATTCAAGATAGTATTGAAAAACTACAAAATTGTTTCCCCAAACGTTGGAAACGATGGGTGGAAACGTTTGATTAAACTGATTAAAACAAGGCATTTGGCTGTTAAAAATAATTTTAAGACTGATTTTTGAGAAGTCACATTATTGTAGACATTTTCATACACACATAGAGAAAGGCAGACGAAAGCAAGCACTTTAAAGTGTGTGTATGCAGACACACACACGCACACAATTACACACACGCCCACACGTGTATATATATATATATATATATATATATATATATACATATATATATATGTTTGTGTGTGAGTGTATCAATATGGGTATATATCTAAGTCTACGTATTTATGTATGTAGGCATGTATGTATGTATGTGTGAGATATCTTGAAGGCAAGCAAACTGAAACTTTGAAACTATTGTCAACATTTCCCTTGTTAACGTTATGATATATATATATATATGTATATACACCTAATATATATATAATCATATATGCATACATACATATATATACATGCACATCCACATGCACACGCACACACACGTATGTACGTATGAAAGCTCACTTATATATATAAATATACATATATATATATATAATATAATATAATATAATATAATATAAATGCAATGAATTTATATACGATGAAAGAGAGAGAGAGTAGAAGTGGATAGAGTGATATTGGAAGATGCCAAATTACCCGACATATTGATGGTTCAAGTTGTAAGTATATAGAACGTCCATCAATCATATATCTCGTTAGTTAAATGATGGGTACCGACATATCTAACAAGCAGTTTGAATGATGGATATAGAAACAGAAAAAGAAATGTATGAAAGCAAATCTAGATGGAGACACCGGCAAACAGAGATGGATAGAGAGAGAGAGAGAGAGAGAGAGAGAGAGAGAGAGAGAGAGAGAGAGAGAGAGAGAGAGAGAGAGAGAGAGAGAGAGAGAGAGAGAGAGAGAGAGTACATAGTGGAAAGTAAAAAGAGGGAGTCGGTAGAGGGAAACAGAGAATTGATTGTTTTCTGGATCTATAGATAAACTTGGAATATTCATGTACCAACATAAACATGCGGTATTGAAGCTTACACATATATAAGAAAAAAATTCCGTTGTACTTCGGTAAACGTCTCTGACAGTCTTCATAAATAATTGATTTTGGTACACTCCTTATAGGCAAGTCACAGTTGATGGAAACCTCTATGATGATTCCCTTTTTGTTTCGGCATTAGAGAGGTGCGCTCAAGATTTGTCAGTTTTAGAAGTATTTTCCAGATATATCCTGCTATAGACAAATATATTCTGAAGCAACATGTGTGTACTTATTGAGAAAATGGGAGATATGCATAGAGATATATAATATAATTGTATGCAATGAAGTTTTGCTCACAGATTATTCCTTCGTATGAATTCTTATATATGCATATCTATATACAATTTCATATATATATATTTATATATATGCATACACACACACACACACACACACACACACACACACACACACACACACAGATATATACATATATATATGCATAGAGGCTTATGCGCGTGTGTGTGGGGGTGTGGGTGTATGTATATATGTATAATCAAGCTGGCTGCAGAAGAAGCCGACACATTCTCCTTTCCCTTCATTGTGTACTTTTATGTACTTTGATGATGACGTCAGCGACGGTTTTAACAAAAAAAGAACAACTATCAATACTAACGCAAAACCGCTCTCTCTCTCTTTCTCTCTCTCTCTTTCTCTCTCTCTCTTTCTCTCTCTCTCTCTCTCTCTCTCTCTCTCTCTTTGTCTCACACACACACACATATTTACTTATAGTGCAGAAATCCATTAAGCAGTTGTCTATGAGAGTGAAGCAGAAAATATCTTGGCAAAAAAAAACTGGAAACATTCTGCAAATCCGCAAATCCGCAAATCTTTCCTACGAAGATTGTCAAAGTTACCTGGTCAGATATTATTATTACAGATTAGAATACCATTTTGCCAGTTTCATCTGAAACTGTTGCAAAAAACTTCGATGTTGCTTTCTAGGTAGGTCCAGTCATATTTTGCACCTGCTTACCACATGTAATGAAAAAGCTGTTGTGGCATCCCCACCAGATGTACAGAAATAGCAAAAGGTGGGTAGACAAAATAAACCTAGCACTGACCATGCCAGAAGGACCTAAAGTCTATGAGGACTAGTTTTTCGAGTGGAGAACATTATGGTCGGCCACTAGCGCCGAAAGAATCTTGTTGCATTATGCACCGCGCGATGCGGGTGGAACACCTAAATGTATAACACTCTCTTTGTGAAATGGCAATCGCAGTGAGAACGGCATTTTAATAATGTATTTAGTAATAAAATGCCGTGTTTATATTATACATGTATATGTAATAATAATCATCGTTTTACATTTTGGTACAAGGCCAGCTATTTTAAGTAGGGGGTAATAGTGGAGTGGATTAACCACTGTATTTAACAGGAACTTTATTAAAAGGTAAAGTTCATCTCGGTGGGATTTGAATTCGAAAGTTAAAGAGCAGGAAAATAGCCTGCAAAGCTGTTTTCTCTCATTCCAACAATTCTGTCAAACAGAACTGGTGAAGAGACGCACCGTCATGTTATGTTGAGGTGAACAACTCAAACAAGTGAAAGATGGTCCTTTTGCCGCTCCAGTTTACATTATTTTGAGGTTTCTTTTGTTCAAATTTCATCAAAGTATACAACGATGTTTTAAGACACTCCTTGCACCTCAGCTTAGGAGCTGATTCGGAGTTCTGCTGTCCTCTAGTCTCGCTAAGTATCACACCCGTCGGAGTCGTCACTACAAAATGATTTACTCAGTACTAGGGGCAGTCACTTCTTCTAAGGACCTCAACATCACTCACGTATATTTCCCAACGGTGGCGCAAGACAATGCAGATACTGCTGGTGAAAGCGAACCCGCTGATTCTTTTGCGTTCTGTAGGTTAAGCAGGTCGCACAAATATGCAACAGGGAGGATAACACACAAATGATGTAAATCTTCGAATTTAGCCTGAGAGAGATATCATGCTGAGACCACAAGCGTTCTTACAACTTACTGATGGCATCACTGGCTATTTGATACGTTGCGAGGTTTCATTGTCAAGTGTGTATGGTATTCTAAGGGTTCTGCCAAGATACACAAACCTGCATCTAAGTTGTAGCTTCTGCGCATACATTCGAGTATCTGGTTTCAGGTATGCTAATTCTAGCGCAATCTGATATAAGAAACCATATGCATATGAACATGCATAAATACGTACGTACGAACATACATGCATATATACGTACACACATGCACATATACATGCATACATATCCAAGCATACGTATATATATATATATATATATATATATATATATATATATATATATATAT
>NC_068995.1:43443769-43452156 GCF_001194135.2 Octopus bimaculoides | reverse complement strand
TATATATATATATATATTTATATATATATATATATATATATATACGCACATCCGGCACATATACCGACATGCACATAAACAGCTTCTAAATGCCTATATAAAATGCTCCAAAATTGTTGTATATACCAGCATACACGCATACGTACATAGATGCATACATACATAGAATGCATACATACCTATATAAATACATACAAATAAGCATAAACGCACACACATGTACGGGATAAATAAGCACGTGTGAGGAAATGTATGTATATTCAGGAAATGTCTATATATAAAGATACACAGAAACACATAGACACAGAGACAGACAGACAGACACACACACACACACACACACACACACACACACACACACACACACACACACATATATATATATATACATATAACAGTGCATGCACACTTACCTTCTTACATATGTGTGTGTGTGTGTGTGTGTGTGTATGTATGCGCGTATGTGCGCGTATGTGTGTGTGTTTGTGTGTGTGTGTGTGTACGCGTGAAAAAGGAAATGAACAGGTGGAAAAATTACCAAATATGATGATGACGATAATGATAATGATAATAATAATAATAATAATAATAATAATAATAATAATAATAATAATAATAATAATAATAATAATAATAATAAATAATAATAATAATGGTGATGATAATAATAATAGTAACGAAAATAATAAAAACAAAATAATAATAAGCTGTTTAGGAATTGCTGAAAGAATTCATATTGAGAATATCCTGTTGTTATTAACTGGTTTAGTTGAAGTAGTTGATAACATTAACAGGAAGAAATCTCATTAGCTGAAAAAGGAATTCGATGTACGGAGCGAAGCTTGCTGCAACGATAGAGAGAAAGATTGCGAAGCAATACCATGGCATGGGAAATATATACAGAGAATGTGGGATGCAAATATGATCGCCACTAAGATTGATGTATTAGTAATTATTTCCTCTGGGAATGAGGAGAGATAAGGTTTTATGGGGAAAAAAACCAGCGAGAAGTTATCATATGCAGGGTGTTTTGTTTTGTTCTTGGATGGGTATTAAGGGGTAAATTAAAGGGTTTGGCGGATAGCTTTATTTGATTTGATTTGTGCTGCAGACTTGCCAATATCAAGAATAGGATCGGAATACAAAAGTAATCATTATTCCCTATTCCAGATTACCGTTGCAGTCCAATTGTGATTATTGAAGGATGTGACTAGAACGATTGTGGTAATGATGATGATGATGATGTTAACGACGAAGATGTTGATGATGATGATGACGACGACGACGACGAAGGAGATGATGATGATGATGATGATGATGTTAACGACGAAGATGTTGATGATGGTGATGATGACGACGACAAAGGAGATGATGATGATGATGATGATGAAGATGATGATGGTGTTGATGACAACGACGAAGATGGTGATGATGATGGTAGTGGTGGTGGTAGTGGTGGTGATGGTGGTGGTGGTGAGGATGATGATGATGATGAGGACGATGATGAAAACGATGATGATACAACTATGATGCTAATAACGTTGGTAGTGTTTTTTTTTGTATAGTTTTCTGTTTTCTGTATTTGCATCTAATTATACTTAATTGCTAAAGAAGAATAATTACAAACCTTAATCAAAACAAATAGCAAAGAATTCAATTTGGAAAACTACTCCTGTTTCTGACCAATAAATCCCCTGCATTGACAGGAAACTATTCCAGGAAAATTTCAAATGTAAATTGACAATGTCATTATTCGTTCTTGATGGTGGCCTGGCCTGCCTTTTCAACAGGAAATGCGAATTGGTTTTGAGAAATTAATTGGAATTCTGAGTGAATAAAAGGCTTAAAAGAAGTCTTAGCGGGTGTATGTAATATACAAATGACACTATTTGCAGTACCATCACAAGCAATGAAACCACTAACAATAATAAATCTCATGTCCTCCTATAGCATGAAATGTCATCATGATCACTAACAAATTTGAACATGGAAATAAACTGGTGCACAAATCAAAACGCATTTGATTACTATTTCAAAGCGGATGAAATCCTTAATCGAACGTAATACACTGCTTTAAAACCGTAATCCACGGTTATAAATTGTCCATAATTTGTTTCTTCTCGTGATATATCCTCTTTATTTACCATTCTTACAGAAATCAGGGATCAGGTACTTCAGCCCTAGCCTTTTCCACTCACAGAACGTTTCTAGGTTGGTCTTTTTCGTAGAAAGCTGCGAAGGCCATTGGATATAATATTTCTCGGTCTTGATTTCTTCTACCGCTCACGTGTCAGTTTCCGGGGTTTCAAATTAGTTTCAAGTTAATTTCAAGCTTACAAGTTAGTTTCGGTTATGTGTATGTATAATTAATGAAACCAACCAAATCCTGTACACGACTGTTATTTATTTTGTCGACCTCAGAAGAATAAAAGCAAAGTCTACGTTGCCATGGAACGCAAAAGAGACGCAATTAGATATCATACCATGACATTTTGTTTGATGTATCATTAAATCTCGTATTTTGTTCAAATCACCTACTTACTTGTCAGAGAAATACCTTGGGAGATATTGTTACTCGTCTGTAACGAATAGAAACGGTATTTACTGTAGGTGCTATTCTGAAATTGTACCTGTCGCTCTTCTGAAGTTAATCTACACAGTATGATTATAGACAACGCTGAAAATCAAAATAACTGAAGTGTGATTATGGCTGCTGTCAGAGGTTGCACAATAGTGAAAAAACTTATTGTGGCTCGAAGCTCTTATCTTATCTGATGCCGACAGAACCGTTACAACAATATCACATTGCCAGAAATATCATCAACACTATCACATGGCCAGTAATATCACCAACGCTATCACACAAGTTAACAAGTTTGTTCCTACGATCTGCAAGAAATAGCAGTTAAATATCGCTGAAAATCACATACTTCCTGAAATAAGGAAAGGGCGTAATAGATATTGTGGTGCAAAATATTCCTAAACGGATGAAGTCGGCACGGCTGGGATGTCTTTGGTCAGAACTCTGACGGACCAGTGTTGTTGCTCCGCGGTTGATCTGTGGGTGGTCGAAATTCCTCCCCATCCCCCTCCTCCTCCTCCTCATCTTCTTCTTCTTCTTCTTCTTCTTCTTCTTCTTCTTCTTCTTCTTCTTCTTCTTCTTCTTCTTCTTCTTCTTCTCCCCCTCCTCCTCCTCCTCCTCCTCCTCCTCATCATCATCATCATCAGCTGTAGCAACAATAACATTAACAACAATAAAATATTAAATTAGCACATTACAGTTTCTGTTTCCCGTGTATACCTTTATATTCTATAATAGGAGCGAATTGGTAGAGGCCATGATATGTGCACGTCAGTCTAGACTAGTGAGTTTGAATTTAGTTTTATTCCGAATTTTTATATGGAAACATCACATTGAAAGTGATATGAAGTTTTGAAGTTCTATCACTCCTACCTTCCGTAGGGTTAAAATTCCTTTACTTTAAGTGAAACTTCTCCATATAGAATTAGAAAGAAGAATGCTATTTCGTGTCATGGGGAATCTATTTCTCTGATGACATCCCCTGTTATAACAGTCAATAAAATCTGAGTCTTTCATTAACATGGTTTCAGTTTTGATGAAGTTAGCCACTTAAGAGCAGCAATTATTACAGTCATGTATTTAACCACGCAATATTCTAATCAATCAATATATTAAATTACGCAATAATTGAAATTTAATTGGAATTTATTGAAACGAGGTTCTATTGTTGAACAACAAAAGAAAATCTAAATAAAGGAGGAAAAGAACTCTAAAAACTTCAGACAATAAATTTCAATTGAGAAAATGATATTGTCGCTGTAATTTACATATTAAACTGCCATAGGCTTTAGTGCAACGATGTGATTTATGGAACTGACTTCAGTTACAGCCGAAGCCGATTCGCTTCCTCTAAAACTACTGGGAAACGTGGTTTAGTATCGGTCAGGTTTATTCAGTTGTGTGATAAACTAAATTCTAAATTGAACCAAATATGTAAACGAATTACTGTTCTCTTGGCATACGAACGGTTAGAGTGATTCTTAAGCCAAATCACTGGCACAAATCGACATGGCTCAATCTTGAAATTACAGGTACGCTCCTGGGAGAAAGCAGCGGAAGGAAGAAAGAGGGAATGATTGATGGATAGAAAGAGAGAGAAGAATGAAAGACAAATGTGAACAAGTTAGATTTGAACTCTGAATGCTGGGAATCTAAATGATTATCTGGAGGTTATTACTTGCCCCTCCATCACAGATTAAATATTCAAATGCAAACAATAATCGAATATATTCATTTTACAGAAAGAAGAAACTTTCTATACCTCTACGAAGAAACAAAGAAGAAGATTAAAATATAATGTATCTTAAAGTTCATGTAATTCCCAAATGTATAAGTGTATTATAGAATGAAGCAAGTGTTCTGAATAAAGACATCACCTTCTAGATAGTGTATAACATTTTTAGCTACCACCACACACACACACAGACACACATATGAAGATAGGATGCATAGAACTGATGTTTCGGTGACAGTGCAGTTGAAATAATTTAGTTTGAACTGGTTAGAAAAAGCAATGAGCAGCGATGTCTCATTGGAACCACAATAAACTAATTACGCTTGCAACGATTTCCCACGACTGAGCATTGGTAAATCTTTTAATGGGATGAGTCTAGAATTATTTGAATGTCATTCAATATGTTACAGGTACTATTTTATTGAAGTCAAAATATAAAACACACAGCGTATGATACAAAGATTGGAAGAATAAAAGCAAAGACCATAAAACGTCGGATCTTTCAGTTAACTGTTACTGTAAAAAGTATAAAATAGAAAATTTTTTAAATATTTCCGTTTTAAATAATTAAAAATTTTTCAAGTATTTTGTTGTCAAAAAATATTTTGTGTCTCATTTACTTAAAAAAATGAAAAAGGAAAAACAAATATGCTTTTGATAGACGAAATTAGAGTTTTATCGTTTTTCTGCTGGAATATTTAAAATTCTAATTTTAGACATTTTAAGATTTAAAATTAGTTCTTTAATGAATTCTTTGTAAATGTCTGGTAAACTCTCAGAGGAGGTAAAAATAATAAAAAATACAAAGAAAGGGAGACAGAATAGTGGTAATGTTCCAAAATATAAATTTTGTGATAACACTGAATGTATATATATATATATATCTATATATATATATATATATATATACATATATATTTGAGTGTGTATAAATAATCGATATCTACATATATGCATATAAATGTATATCAACACACAAAGACACACATATATGATTCTGCGAAGCTATAGCTATATTAACAAATGCTTGTTTGAACTCTGTATAATTATATGTTACTGTTAGCCATCAGAAAAGCAAGGCACTTAACATCTATTAATATGAGACACGTGTTACGTTCTGAGTTCAGATTCCGCCGAGGGCAACTTTGTCTTTCATCCTTGCGGGGTCGACAAAATAAGAAAGAGTTGAATGAGTAACTAACCCTTTTCAACAGACATAATGGCATTGTAGGCCTGAGGCATATATTCACATGTAGCATAAAATAAAGATTATGGAACACAAGAAAAAGAAAACGTATACGTATATAGAATCTTATCAACCCTGCAACAATGAGGAAGGGGGATACTCGATCACAGCCATCCAAAATGAAAGAAAGGCAAAGTCGACTTTGTTGTAACTCGAACTCGTAGCGAACACCCAGAAGAAATGCTGCCAATCATTTTGTTAAGCATGCCAACGATTCTGCCACCTCGCTGCCTTAACATGAATAATAATAATAATAATAATAATAATAATAATAATAATAATAATAATAATAATAATAATAATAATAATAATAATAATAATAATAATAATAATAATAATATTAATAATAATAATAATAATAATAATAATAATAATAATAATAATAATAATAATAATAATAATAATAATAATAATAATGGTTGCAAATTTCGGCTGAATGCTAGCAATTCGGGGGCTGGGGCTACCCAGTCCGCAACCCACACCTACCGTATGGTCCCCGAAAGGATGGAAAGGAAATTTGCCCAGGGTCGAATTTGAACTTCGAACTCACAACCAGAAGAAATTCCACTAATCATCCTGTCAGACATGCCAGCTCACCGCATTATTATATATACTTATAGACAGCTCTTTATATGAATATATATTGAAATTCCACGAAACGATTTTGAGATTGTAGGTGAATTGATCCTGACTTAGACTAAACGAAGAGAATGAGTTTTATTGTAGGAAAGTTTCATAAATAAATACGAAGATCAGAAATATTTATGTCCAAGAGTCAATTTCTTGATGTTTGATTAGTGGGCAGAGGAAATGAAATACTTATGACTCTTTGTTGAAGAGCACCCAAGGCTGCTAGGTTAAGGAGTGAAAGAAATCAAGATCTAAGGTTTCTCTCTTGACCTGAAACTTGGACCAATATCTGGCTACATCACTGAATTGATTCAAGTACCACGAAATGGTTTCAACTGCACTATAGACTAATTTGCGGATTAACGTCTGTAACAACTGTTAGCCTCATCATTGCCATACTCACCAACATTAATTCTAAAACTGCACCAGTAACAGTCCACTGAGTAGATTTCTGCAGTTTCAATCACAAGGCTCGGTTGATCCTAAACAATCACAAAACATGAAACGAATTTGTAATCACCAAGTTGTAAGGCAACTTCCGTCCCGAGGATTCCAAAGAAAATTTCGACGCAACTCGAATTCAGAATAGAATAAGGATAATCAATTATTTCAAAAAGTTAACCTGCTAAATATTTTCTTGAATTATACTGCACTCTATAGTAAAAGTTTGCGTAGATGTCAGCTTTTAGGATGGGCCAGTTGCCTCACAATCTTTTCCGAGTCTTGCACTGAAAAACAAAAGGAAATTGAAAGAAAAAAAAATCTAATCGGTTATGGCCTCACGGTTTGCAAGGAATTATCTTGGCTTTCTTCTTAAAAGAGGGAATAGTTTGGTGAGAAACAAAAAAAACATACGAATAATAATTGTACTAAAATGTCAAAAATGTATAATTTCTTGTTTCTGACCTGCGGTACTTTGTAATTAAAGTTGATAGATGCGACAAAAATATCACAAAATATCATATTCGAAATGAATGCCACGAAGTTAGTCTGAAACAACCTTAAGCAATCAGTAATGAAAAATTACTGCCGACCACTATTATATACGTGCCATCACACAACAGCAGCAGCAGCAGCAGCAGCAGCCGAGACAACGACAAGAAACAGAAACAACACCATCGATAACGACGACGACGACGACGACGACAATAATGATGACGAGCAGGGGGAACGTATGGAAGCTGGAAGAGCTTTATAAAAGTTAGAATTTACTTGTTTCATTTATCGCGGTATGTGAGTGTCGGGAGATTTCTTTATAGCAAGTAAAGGAAATAAGAGTTCAAGGGGTCGGTTAAACTAAGGACAGAAAGAAAAGGGCAAAGGCGTAAATATGCGAATATACGCAGCCGCACAAACACAGAGAGGAACATACGTACACACCGAAACACGCACAAGAAAGTATGTATAATGCGCACATACAAGCAGCACACACATATATATATATATATATATATATATATATATATATATATATATATATATATATATATATATATATATATATATATATGTACGTATCTATCTATACATATGTAAATATATAAGCGATTACATATATGTATTTGTATATGTATCTCTCTTTCTGTATGTCTATAACTACACACTTACACACACATGCACACACACACTCACACATACACATACACACACACTCACACTCACGCATGTGTTTGTTGGAAGAAATATCTTGTTGTAAAGATCCTAGTTTCCCTAATGACCATCATATGTTAACGAAGTTGGTTTATTTCAAATGTTGATGTGAAACATGCGAGTCTTAAGAGATAAATGGGATTTTGCTGTGACAAACATAGGACTGACATGCAAAAAACACATTGATCGATAGGTTCGCATTCCTATTTACGAAGGAAATTTTACTTTTGTCACACAAACTGTTCAACAAATAAATACAATAGCAAACCCAGAGTGACCGCTATTGAACGTTGATCGCTAGGAAGTGCTCCGAGATAATACAAAACCTGAGTGCGGCGGTGATGAGACTTAGGGTCGTTACCGACGTCAACTACGAATTCTAGAACACAAGATAAAAATCAACTTTGCTGCGTAAGTGATAAACACACACTCACACAATCACACACACACACACACACACACTAACACACGCACACACACGAACGCACACTCACAAACGCACGCATTCACACGCACATTTATTTATATGCATAAATATATATATA
>NC_068995.1:43439339-43443007 GCF_001194135.2 Octopus bimaculoides | reverse complement strand
ATATACACATATATATATGTGTGTGTGTATGTTTGCTTTAAGCATGTATATATGTGTGTGTTTATGTGTGTGTGTGTGTGTGAATATGTGTGTGTATGCGTGCGTGCATGCATGCGTACTACTGTTGTCGTTTTGGCAAAACTGTAAGTGTTGTTTTTGTTGCTGTCGGTGTGGTTGGTGCAATGATTTTTATCTTGTCCAGTGGTTCTCTTCTGTACACTTTCTCCCACGTTCTATGGTTTGGCGCTGCTAAACTTTTAATTTTCAAAGAGAACTCAGCCCACACTTCCTTCTTCAATAATTCTATTGATGTCTGCCATTCGAGCCATTTTCTTCGTTCTTTTCTCTTAATTTTGATAGTTCATTGATTGTGAAGTGCTTTCTTACAATTGCTTTAGTTTGCCATGGTTTGATTTGTTTCTGGCTGTAGTAGAAGTGTCGGATGTGGTTGTTGGAAACTTCTTTAAGTACCCTCCTGCGTATGTTTGTAGCTGCTGCTTCTGTTTCTGAGAGTGCTGCTGGTTATATCTCCTGGTGGGGTTGGCAGTTATACTGAGAGCAGTGTACTGATCTACAATTATCCAAAATAGGGCGGAACAGATTTGAAGTGGCACGTTTTGTCACATGTATAGCTCCTAGGTGTTTTCCTTTCCACAATTACTAACGTTTCTTTACAGCCAGCCCCCGAATACGAAATGGTCGGAAATGCCTACCAAGATTCCATGTATAACTAACAACTGATAGAGCGACATTCCGCTTCAGTTTTGGCCGAGAATGGATTCTAAATATACCACCTTACTGAGTTCCTTCATAACTTTTATCACACTTACTTGTTGCCTGTGATGTGAAACATTACCAGCTTTCTTGTCGTAACCATGTCGTTATCTGCAATGCGCAAGTGTCTTTTTTTTTTTATTACATGTCTGTCGTCCAAATAGATTTTGCATATATCATGTTTTTCTCATTCCACATAACTTAGTGCCTACCACATATCTTGGAAACATAGTTCAATTCGTACCACACGTAAGTGCTATGGCCTCGTCACCCGTCTATATATGCATTTATGAATGGGCTTTTTCGTTTCATGTTTCAAAGAAAATTATGCTGTAGGCCGTGTTACACCACGTTTCAACTGTCCTATGTACATATTCTTTCCATGAAGCGATTGTTTTGTCAACTCAAGTGTGATTAACGCAAAGAAAGTTCTTTGTTTGCTTTTAAAGTTATCAATATTACTGCTATTATTCTTTGTGTTACCCTTGACGTTGATGCTGTTGTTTTTGATGTTGTTGTTGTCGTCCATGTTATTGTTGATGTTGTTGTTATTTTTTCTTCTCGTTTTAGATATTCCATTAGTAAATACAAATATTATCAGGAGCAGATGACATACCATGAACTGAAACGTTGCCAGTTGTTACCACGAGTGCCTGTTGTGATAAAACTAAACAACACAAGCAAAAATATGCTGGTCATATTTTCTCGCTCTTATTGCGTTACTAATTTGTCCTCTTTCACTCCCACATCGTTACAGTCTTCACCAGTGAGCAATATCATTCTCCACACGGATTCATATATTTTCATACAAAATGTTAAAATTTTATGAAAACGAAATGTTATGCAGGTGATTTGCTTGAGGTAGGATCGAGCAAATGTAGCTAATTTCTTTGTGCAACTGACAGAAGTTTTCAAGAAAAAACATCCAATTTTGAGTGGAAACAGAAAATTATTGAAATTTTCCTAATCTGAGATCTTTCTCGTTAATGCGCAAAATAACTACAACAACAACTGTTACTCAAATTAATGATTTTTTCCCCCTCATTTGGTAGAATAGCAGCTATTTTAGAGTGCAAGAGTTGGTAGATTTCATTGCATACACTGCTTGTTCGGTATTTAATTTTATCGATCTCAAAAGAACGAGAGACAAATTTGACCTCAGATGGATTCGAAAACAGAAAACAAACGAGCGGAGGATATGTCACCGAGACATTTAGGCCAGTACGACGCTAACCAATATGCCAGCACACTGCTTAATAATAATATATTTGATATCGGCAGGATTTGAAGGCGCAACGTAAGGAACCACAGGGCGGAGGAGTGGGTGTGTGGTAAGTAGCTTGCTTACCAACCACATGGTGCTGGGTTCAGTCGCACTGCGTGGCACCTTGGGCAAGTGTCTTCTACTGTAGCCTCGGGCCGACCAAAGCCTTTTGAGTGGATTTGGTAAACGGAAACTGAAAGAAGCCCGTCGTATATATATATATATATATATATATATATATATATATATGTAATTATATATATGTGTGTGTGTATTTGTGTGTCTGTGTTTGTCCTCCCAACATCGCTTGACAACCGATGCTGGTGTGTATACGTCTCCGATAAAGTACTCGGCTTAGAAAGAATAAGTCCTGGGGTCGATTTGCTTGACTAAAGGCTGTGCTCCAGCATGGCCGCAGTCAAATGACTGAAACAAGTATAAGAGTAAAGAGTAACAGTATATATATATTCCGTTTTTTTTCCTTTTTATTTGTTTCAGCCATTTGAGTGCAGCCAATCTGGAACACCACAGTTTGTCGAACAAACCGACCGCAGGACTTAATCTTTGTAAATGTAGTACTTATTATATCGATCCATTTTTCTGAACCGTTACGTTACAGGTACGTAAACACACCAGCATCGGTTGTCAAGCGATGGTGGGAGGAAAAACACAATTACAAATTAGAAATACACCCCCCCCAAAAAAAACACACACACACACACACATTTATTTATATATATATATATGCATAGGTACATACATACATGCATAGATACATACATACATGCATGCATGCATACATCCATGCATATCAAGTATCAAAATAGTTATAATTGGTAACATTTCTAAATTCCTTTCTTTCCTAAGGAATCTAGAAAGGATGCAAATAAAATGTTTGGCGAGGAAATTATATTTTTTTAATGCTGTAATAAATGTATATTAATTTACATTCGCTGTATTTCGGATGTAAAATAGGAAAGAAAATAAGTAAATTAAAACTAATAAAATACCTGTTGTGGAGAAAATAGAGAATTAGAAAAAAATAATGGGAAGATATCGAGAAATACAAATAGAAAAACATACTCCAACTGCAATTTCATACGCAAAATTTGTTTCAAAACGATGAGTGCAAATGGAAAATTATTGATACACACATTTTTTCCCTTCCTCCTTTATATATATCACTGCAAATGTCCATTTGCATTCCCTCTAGATATCCACCATCTCTTGTTCAGTTCATTCAAATTTCATTACACACACACAAACACACACACAACAGACACACTGCACACACACACCACACACGCACCCACACACCACACACGCATCCCCACACGCACAGAAACACACACACAATCACACACATATACAGTTATCTATCTATCTATCTATCTATCTATCTGTATATATATACATATATATAGGAGGGTGGGTAGACTACGAGGGAAGTGAGAGGTAGAGGTTTAGAAGAATTTGGAAAGGTATGAGAAAGAATTAAACTATATGTATATGATCACACACGTGTATACATACGCACATACATACACACATATATATATATATGTATATATATGTATACATATATATATATATATATATATATATATATATATATATATATATATATATA
>NC_068995.1:43437750-43439138 GCF_001194135.2 Octopus bimaculoides | reverse complement strand
ATATATATATATATATATATATATATATATATATATATACGGCAAATAGGAAAATGGAGAGGATACAAAAACAATATATATCAGCCTGTAGATATTCCGGTATGTCAATTTATTCCAATGTAATAGAATGTATTAGATGAATACATTCTATGTACTAACATTACAGAAAAGAGCAAAAGGTCAGATTGTCAGTCGGTTCTAGTTCCTTACGGCCGTTTCTGCCAAGAGGCAACTAAAACCTCCATACCATCTGCACCTCTTCAGTTTTCTGTAGGGATGGGCAGATAAAGTTTGGATGATGAATGTGCCTCTAGGATTTTCAGAGGGTCTAATAGGTTGGGATGGACAATACATATAAGTGTGTTTGTTTTTTTTAAGAAGGTCAGAAAAAGAAGAGGTGGAAGAATAAGAACAAACATGTGTATGTGAGCGAAGTTCAACTTAGGATAATGATTTAGGTATAGCAAGGGGAAATAAGATACAGACTTCCCGTGATATATTCTAATATCCATGTTATTTCGTCCAGTGGTGGATAGGTGAGTATAGTTGTACTCTGGAAGTGTTTTTTTCAGGAAGGGTGAATTTAGGCAGTAGTTCGCATAGAAATTCACATTATATTTACATAGAAATACAGTGGCGGATTTGAAGGTATGGTCCGTGTTACGGAGGTGAACGTTTATATGTAAAGTGCCAGCTAGTAGGTGCCACGTTGCGGAAGGTATAACATAAGCAGCCTATGATGGTGAACCCATCATGGGAAAATTTGGCATATGAGTGTACTAATGAGAGTAAGGAACCAGGTAGGACCAATGTGCGGAGTTAGTGTTCGTTACTCTTTGCCGATCAACAAGTCTCGGAATCCCTGTGTGTAGTTGGGTGGGGTCATGGTCAGTCCTACAACCTAATTTGTCAGCTACGTTTTTGAAAACCATGACGTGGTTCTGGTTCGTTGATGGATAACAGATAAAACAAAACAAATCAAATAAATAAATAAACCATGACCAGCATGGGCAAGTAATTGAGCAAAATATAATAAACACAAGTAAGTGAGTAAGTGTGATAACTAAAACATTAGCGCTATTCTGTAATATTAGTACGTCTGTATGTAATGCATGGTTAATACATATGTGTGTATTCATCTTATACACTCTAATACATTGGAATAAATAGACATACTAGAATGTCTACCGGCTTATGTATGTCGTTTTTGTGTCCTCTCCATTTTCTTATTTGCCGTATAAATTAAGGGTAAACCACTTTTGTACTCCCGCCTATATATAACACTCACTTGCGAGCTTGCCACGCAATAACTAGCGCTTGGGTATGAATACATACATACATACACACACACACACACACACACACACACACACACACACACACACACA
>NC_068995.1:43436656-43437560 GCF_001194135.2 Octopus bimaculoides | reverse complement strand
CATATATATATATATATATATATATATATATATATATATATATATAAACACACACTAACACACACATATATATGTATATGTAAATGCATAGACATACATGTGTACTCACAAGCACACGTACAAACATCTCTATATGAATAAATATGTGGAAATATGCTCATTGTAACAAGTATACAGATTTGGATATTTATCAAATGTATCTATATTGCTATGGACACTGTATATTTTATGGAATTTATCACCTCAATTTGGAAAACAACACCTGATTTCTCTTTAATAAAATTTGGAGCCTACTTAATAAATCATTATTTACAAGACATAGTTTCAACATCTTTATAAAAACCAGAACTCTAACATATTGAATACTTGAAAATGAATTAGAATTATAATTTTGTTAATAGAATGGAAAAATATTTCAAAAGTAGTATTTAAAACTTATTTTATATAGTTATTTATCATACAATTATTTTCTTTCTGATTAAGTTGAAATGATCTTAACACAAATTATAATAGCATCCAGGTATTCGCAATTTTCCAATTTATTTGTATTGCTTCCATTTTAATGGGCAGGGTTTACACATGATTTAGAAACACGTGTGACATTATAAACAGTGTTATGTTACAAATCTGGTAATTTAGTGTTCGATATGTAGATGATCACAGCATTAAATAATGATTATTTCATTTACCCTTGCCAGTAAAGACCAATTAATCTTTACATTTCAAGTAAATTTACATCATAACATTCAGACATTTTGGGACATTAAATCAACAATTGAACGTGATTTTCTATCTCGTTATTGCCAACTCTTGTTTGTCAAGTAATGGTTGGGGGTAAAAAACAGACTCAAAGACGCACTCACATACATACATACATATATATACATATATATATATATATATA
>NC_068995.1:43435319-43436360 GCF_001194135.2 Octopus bimaculoides | reverse complement strand
CTAAAAGCAACAGTAACATCCACCCCTAGGGGTCAGCCACACTTAAGTGGCAATATACTACACTTTATATATATATATATATATATATATATATATATATACGACAGTCTTCTTTCAGTGTTCGTCTACTAAACCCGCTCACAAAGCTTTCGTCGGCCCGACGCCATAGTTGAAGACGCCCGCCCGAGGTGCCCGCAGTGGGACTGAACCCAGAAACATTTGTTTCATGTAGCTGAGAAGCAAGCTTCTCCCCACACAGCCATATATACTTGTGTATGTGTCTATGTGTTTGTCCCCTCGCAAACCTCTTGACAACCGTTGTTTGTTTACCCTACAAACCGGTGCAAGATTGTGGTCGCATTCCGATCACTGTAACGAGAAAAGCATAAAAGATATCAACACTGTTTGCTCCTTCCAATTTTCAGCTTGCGAAGAGATGGAGAAAACATGTGGTAGCTATGCCAGGAGTACAATATTCCAGAGTAGATCTGTTGTATTCTACAGGGCAATAATCCTTTATAATATAGGTACAAGGCCTGAAATTTAGAGGACAGGGATACTCGATTACATCGGCCACAGGGTTTCACAGGTACGTAATTTATCGACATCGAAATGATGAAAGATAAATGCGACCTCGGCATAATTTGAAATCAGAATATAGCGGTAGATGAAATACCGATAAACATTTCGCCCTGAATGATAAGGATTCTGCTACCTCACCGCCTTATTTTACAAGGTAATGATAGAAAGTTACAATAAAATACAGAAAGATATAAGAAAAGTTTCACTTCCATTAGAATTCATTGTAATAACAAGATTTAGAGATACTTAGCGGTAAATATTTGGCACGATATTACAAACATCTCATTGAATATCGCTTTTGATATCTTCGTATGCGTAGGCAGGCATATGTGTGTATGTACGTACGCATATATATACATATATATATATATATATATATATTATTACTATTATCAATATGTGTGCCTGCATGCTTGTATAATTGTATGTGTATAAACAGGGAGGGAAGAAGGTATATAT
>NC_068995.1:43428369-43434972 GCF_001194135.2 Octopus bimaculoides | reverse complement strand
CGTACTGTTTCTCTTATGTTTCGGATGGAGGTGAAAACACCCATTGTATTTGTTTCATATTTTCGAATTGTATTTGTTTCATATTTTCGAATGTTTGCATCTTCTGCTCCGCTGTTGCTCTTGTGTCTTTAAGCAGTGTTTTTTTTTTTCCACCACATCTTTTTAATGCTTTACTCGGTCTTAGCTTTATGGACGAAATATTCCTTTACTTCCTGTTCCAAAACATTTCTCCTTTACCCGCTTATCTCAACTGAAGCGTGCAAATATGTTCCGTTTATGAACATCAGCGCATCTCGGACATATTTATTGCTGTTGTTACTGTTTGTTAGAAAGATATGTTCTTTCAAATTGTCGTTGGTTATTGCAGTCCACAGATATCTATTGCAGCTAGAATCCCTTCGGTGACAGATAGATTTCCGAAAGTTTATTCAAGTTTCATCTATATAATGAAAAACAATTGCCAGTTGATAAAACGCCAGCTCATTTTATGGTCAGCCTCTGTTTGGTAGAGTAGTCTTTTTTTCCCCTTTAGTTCTTATAGTTGTGTTTTCCGTTGCTGCCAGTTTGCAACCCGATGCGCAGAATTCAGAGCAGTTTTCTGTCTTATAACGCACTTCATCATCTGTGACATTAGCACACAAACACAACACACGCACAACATACACCTACGTATATATATATATATATATATATATATATACATACATGCATTGATATATACGTAGATGCACACACGTAGATAAATATTTTTTATATGTACACACATACATACATAAATACATGCATACATACGTACACACATAATACATACATACATACATACATACATATATACATACATACATACACACAGATATGTAAGCAGTGCATGAATTCGATGAATAAAAATATCCAGTATCTTTGTTAAATACGTTTTGTTCTTCGTTGGACTCAAGGAACATCTGTTCTTTATATCGACGTCTCACAATGGAATAGTATAGACAAGTGCAGAAATATAATCAATATAAGCAAAATTGTAATACAGTTTTAATGTTGATTTTGGTAAATATTGATTGAACATTAGAGTTTTATCGTTCACACGGTGTTTCGCAAAGACTTTAAGATCTATAAATAGGAATATATGTGGTTTATATTTTAAAGAGAAATACGTGCGCTATTCAAAGGGTTTAGATTGACAGGAAATCAGCGTCATAATAAAATCATAGCAACATTGATTTGGTCTAAAAGCTGTAGGGGTGCTTCATTATTTTTGAAGTGGTATAAAATAGTAATGACATTTACTCTATGAGAAATTTCTAGTTTGATGCCAGCGGGCGAGGACCACACAAGACTGACTTCAAATTCCATTATTATTATCATTATGGTTTAAGGCTGCGAGCTAGCAGAATCGTTAGCACGTCGGGCGAAATGCTCAGCGGTATTTCGTCTGTCTTTACATTCCGAGTTCAAATTCGGCCGAGGTCGACTTTGTCTTTTATCCTTTCTGGTCGATAAATTAAGTACCAGTGAAATATTGGAGTCGATCTAATCGATTTGTCTCCACTACCAAAATTTCAGGCCTTGTGCATATATTAGGAAAGATTATTATTATCATTTGTAGTTTCAGGCAAATTTCTACTCCAACACCTTGTATTGCTGGGGTGTATACAGCAGTGTGAGGTCTTTTTCATTGTTGGGAGTGTGCAAACTCTTCCCGGTATTGTATTGCATCAGTTTCTATTTTTCTTATGAGGTGTGGTGTAGTCTTTTGTTGTATTAATGTTTGTATTAGGCGCTGTGTGTACGATGCCTTAGGTACTCGGCTGCTGCTTGTATTTTATTTCATTGGCTATTTGCTGTATATAGAGGTTGTCTTGTGTTTGTCGATTCCTTTGCTTAGGTTGCGTTATTGAATTCATTGTCGTTTGCGTAGGATGTGGGCTGTTCTTAGCAGGGCTATTTTTCAGGTAGAGTCTAGTGTTGAGGATCCAGGTATAGTTCTATATTTTTGTTCATGTTGTTCTTTTGTCCTTCCCAATGCTGCGATTATACTGGTATTATTTTCAACTTCTCGCCCCACATCTTGTATATTTTAATTTCGAAGTCTTTGGACTTTCGACAATTTCGTCACTTCTCTTTGGACAATATTTTGGTCAGAAGGAATCGCAATGTATATCAGTAAGTAGGTGATTTCTTTACCCAATCCTTGATTATTATGTGGGATATAAATTTTTTTTGTCTGTTTGAACAGGAATATTCCAGATGATTGTGTTCTGACCATGGTTATATACCTTCTTTGGCACATGTTTATACCATGTATTGTCAGTTTTTATGTTGTAGTGTTGGATATATCGTGTCTGTATATAGCTTCAGATTTGGCCTGGACTGGACAGCCAGAGATGATGTGGTCAACTATCTCATTGTGTTTGTTTGCACATTCTGCACTTGGTGTTAGCGCCTGTTTTCATTATTTTGCTTTTATAATGATTCGTAGTAAGACGTTGGTCTTGTGCATCCGTTTCAGCTACTGGGCCAGAGCATTTGAGCCATAGTTGACTTTTACTAGGCTGTCCTAAACAGAACGGCATTACTTGTTGACTCATCCTCGTAGTTCTCTATTTGAATCAGGCCACGGCCTCCTTCTGAGCGGTGTAGATGTATTCTGTTTGCGTCTGCTTTGGGGTGGTGAACGGTACACTGTGTTGCAATTCACTGATCTTCCATTGATTATGTGGAAGCTCTAATTCATGACTTGTATGGCTAGCGTGCTTAACCTCATTATCCTATTTTTAACATTGAGTTTACTGTTTAATATTAGTCTAACTCTTCTGTTATACCCTCTCCTTATTTTCTCTTACCTTACTCTGTGTTATATTTTAGCTGTTCCTAGATATTTGTATGGGCGTTTGTGGGCTTATTCTCTGATTCTGTGTATATGTCGAGTTCATTGTTTGCCTTGCTGATTAATATGCCTATTTTCAGTTTCACTTTATCACATTTGTCCAGCCCGATGTTGATCTCGTTGCCCTTGCTGAAACTATGGACAATTTTTAAATGGTTTCTCTGTTCTGTGGTGTTTTAACTGCAAGATTTAAAGTCATCCATGTACAGGAAATAGTGTATTGTTTATCCATAGCATCTATAGTCCATAGTGGTTTCATTTAACTAGTTTGTTAAGTTTTCCATTAACAAGTTGTTATTATTATTATTATTATTATTATTATTATTATTATTATTATTATTATTATTATTATTATTATTTTATGTTTGACTTTTGGTTTGCATTTGTACAAGTTGGATCCAAGTCTCGCCCAGAGACCTCAAGAGATAACAAGTTAGAAGTTTATGTAGGTGTTATGCCTAGGGTAACGTATATTTGGATTTGTACATAGTGTTGTTCTAGAGAATGTTTAAGAAACCAGAAGAAAATCATGTGCTTGTTTTAAAATTTGAGATCACATAAACAGTATTTTACGTAGGATATGGGCAATTCCCATGAGCACTATCTTTTGAACTTCAGCCATTTTGGGGTTTCTTGGTATCTGAGCTAGGTAGTAATCAGCCCGTTTCGCTGTCATTCCCAGGGCATTATTATTTCGCCCGGCGTGCTAATGGTTCTGTCAGCTCGTCAACTTCATAATAATAATAATGATTCCATGAATTTGCCACCAGGGTGAAGGATGAGGGGCACGATAAAATATAAACGCATAAAGTATGAGAGTTTACATATAATGAAAAAGGAGTAAGTATATACGGTATACAATGAAAAGGAAGGGAAATATACATAGTTTACAAAGCTTTAAAAAAAACGGGAGGCGGAGGATAGAGATATAATCTTCCTGATACAGGATGATCTCTTTGGATAATCGAGGAACCCCACTGTTCAAGATTTCCCAGAACATAAAGCGGGTTGTGATGCATGTACCTGGTGTACCTCTATCAGACGGGTAGTCATCATGGGTATTATATTAGGCGTCGTATAATTGTAACCCAGTGACACTTTGATGGCATGCACTGCTCTCTCACTCAATAATAATACTAATAATGATAATGATGATGATGATGATGATGATGATGATGATGATGATGATGATAATAATAATAATAATAATAATAATAATAATAATAATAATAATAATAATAATAATAATAATAATAATAATAATAATAATAATAATAATGATTATAATGATAATAAGTACAATGAAAATAAGAGCACCAACCACTTTCAATACAGTAAAAATAAGAGCAGCAAAAACATTCAATACAGTGAAAATGAGAGCACCACAACAAACCACAGCACATACCCAAGGCACACACAGCTGCGCTCGGTAGTTCTGTGAAAGCACGTGATAAAAATAAGACCACTGAATAAAAAAAAAAAATAATATTGATAATAATAATAATAATCTTCTATTATCTTCTCAACCACGTAAGGATGCAAGGCAAAAATCTATCTCGGCAGAGTCGATGGTGTGTTACTAATGGGAAGTGGTCCTCATCAGATTCAATGTTTACTGATATTTAGTAATCGATTTAGAGCAGTATTGACGAAGTGGTGCCCTCTGGCATTTCCAGAGCCTTAAATGACAGCACTAGTGAAAGAAGAGCCACCGCAAACGGCCATTTTATTTGTTGTTTTTGATTTTACATAACAGTCTTATTTTTTCTGTTATTCCGGCCTGGGAGTACTCAAGTGGCTTTGTATGCGGAAACTATTGTTCTAACCCTTTTTGTCGTTATTGTCGTCAGTTCTGAGAATCACTTTGTGTTAGAGACGTTGCTTTCAAAATGTTAATGCTTGAATCCACAATATCATTGTTATTTTTTTTCATTTCTGTTTGCTTTCTGTGCAGCTGTCTTTGTTACGGAGGCGGGTCACACCTACATAAAATATCGAAAATAGGTAGCATAGAAGAATTCAAATGTTATCCTAAATTCGGCAAGGCAATTGAAAAATATCTCATTTTTGTAAAAATAATTTTCTATAAAATGCTATTAAAAACATCATGCAAATTATCGTCGTCCTCTTCAATGCTGTAACGACCTCTACAGCAAGAAGAGCAATAATAATAATAATAAAATAATTATAATGACTATTCTATTTTGTTATTTTGTGTCCTTTACTCTTGGTGACATCCTCTACCAACATATGCACACACACACACACACACACACACACAGACACACACACACACACATATATTTATAGAAATGGAAAGACAACACAAGAAAGAAAGTGACCTCGATATTATATAAATAGAGGAATTTATCTCTAAATATAATATGTGGCAATTATTCGGTTGTCATAATAAGACTCCGAGTTTCCGATGTCAGAGCGGAAACCCAGGCCGGCATCTCTTCAGTTATCGGGCCATCGAAAAAATGCTATGAAAATGACCGTTAAACAAAGGGAAATTACTGTGTGATTGACCGTTATTAAGACAAAAGGGCTATTAGAATGACCGCTAAGTAAGGGGAGAGAGTAAAGGAAAGGGAGTAAAAATGTTCATAGCAATAGCGTAAGCGCGCACGTCCATACATACACTTACGTGCCCGCACACCCACGTACATGTGCCTATATGTATATACTCATCCACCCTCACTTGAAACACACACATGCTCACCCACACATTCGCCAAAAATAAAAATATATACATACCCGCATACAGGCTCGCGCGCACGCACACGTGCGCAAAAGAGGTTCATACACACGTCAATATACGCACATGCACAAGAAAAAACAAGTCTAAAGGCAAAATACAGAAAAATGCGGAAGAACAAACTGTAGCATTTGCCGTTACCTAACCGAGAAGACAGAATTTAATTTCAAAGATGGCCAAGCGTAAAAAGGTTAAGTCTAATCTCACCTGCAACGCAGAAAAACTGATCTATGTAATCATATTCAATGGTTGCCAACATAAATACATAGGTCAGACGGGCGGATCGGTACGCAACAGAATGACGACCCATCGCTAACAAATCCGAGACAAAAGCACAAGATTAATTCCTTCAAGCAGTCACACTGAAACCTGTGCAGGAATGGTCTTACCAAATTTCAAAATATTTCCCTTCTACAAGTGCTCAGATTCTTTCAAACGACAACAAAAACTGAATAAAGAAAGACAATCTATCAACAAGTAGAAACCGCAATTAAATATACACCCAACCACAACCAATAAATAAGAAGAGACACTTAAAAACAATTTTATACATATTATTATCATTTAAAAATACTTCTCATCATTCTCTAAATCTTTTTTCCAATATTCAGATATGCCAGCACACACATACAAACACACATACACAAACACACACACACACATACATTCACACACATACAACAGAAAATATCAAACATCACAAAAACACACACAAACACCCAAAAACACATACACACAAAAGAAAACGTTACAAATATACACTCTCACACGCAAAAAACATCTGCACGCATACACCCACATACACAAACACAGTTGGTGACCACATACATACACACAGATGGAGACATTTCAAAAGAATACATCTAACCCAAAGAAAAATCGTAATTCTTTTTCAACAAAACATTCCTCACAACAGAAACACACATCCACTCACCGCTGCACATTTTTCAAACAAATTGAA
>NC_068995.1:43426711-43428219 GCF_001194135.2 Octopus bimaculoides | reverse complement strand
ACACACACACACACACACACACAGACAAACACACACACACACGCACCGTTAGCACACCGGGCGAAATGCTTAGCGGTATTTCGTCTGCCCGCTACGTTCTGAGTTCAAATTCCGCCGAGGTCGACTTTGCCTTTTATCCTTTCGGGGTCGATTAAATAAGTGCCAGTTACGCACTGGGATCGATATAATCGATTTGATCCGTTTGTCTGTCCTTGTTTGTCCCCTCCGTGTGTAGCCCCTTGTGGGTAGTAAAGAAATAACACGCACACGCACGTAGGTGGACATAAAACTCATTCAATAAATACTTTTTAGCTACTTCCTTGGCAGGAACACACACAGATTTCTTTTAGACAATAGACACTCACTCCCTTTCAGTCTCTTAGAGTCTGAACTCTATACCAAACTGTATTTAACAAATACTTCAACGAAAAATACCTAGACAGAAGATAATATTTTCTTTACATAATTTTAAAATCATTTTTATTACATTTCCCCTTAAATTTCACCATCGAATCGCCTGGTAATATTGTAATTATAATTAATGATATTATTATCATTATTGTTGCTGTTGTAGTTATTAATATTATTGTTATCATTATTGTCATCATCATCATCATCATCATTGGGTTAATGTAACAGCCTTTATTCAGTTTTCGAGAAATCTGCGTAGCATACGTGCAGTTCCAAGCAACTCTGATTTTCTCCATAGCTTTTTAAACTTTGCAATATTTTATTATCTCCCGAAGATAGCAAGCTGGGAGAATGGTTAGCACGCCGAGCTAATACTTAGCGGTTTTTCGTCCATAAGAATATTATCGATATAATAAGAACCAGTTGAAAACTGGCGTCGATGTAATCGCCTTACTTGTTGCCCTGAAATTACTGGCCTTGTGCCAAAAATTGAAACCAATATTTCATTATCTCCTTTTAAGTTATCACTCCAATTTCGGCGTGGGGAACTTTGACATTCATCTTTCTATGGACGTAGTGTAAATAAGGTTCATCTGTTAGTGTCAGCGCACACGATTCCCACTGCCTTGTAAATAAATGTCTGCAGGCATTATTATTTATTATAATATTGTCATAACGTTATTAATCACATAATTAGACTGGATTTGCAATATCGGTAAAGAGCACGGGAAATTACTAAATAGATTACAATTAACTACATCCGAGAATGTAAAAGTTCGGTCTTATTCCAACATTAAATTAATATTGTTGATATTAATATCAATGTGAAACGCTATGAATTTCCCCTTGTAATTAGCCGATTTCCTTTACTCTAGTTGCTAATCTCCGAGAGAAAGATATCTTTATTTCGAAATTAAAAATCTATCAGTTTTCTATATAAGGGAACAGAGGTAACATTATCATTACTGGTGAAAACTTCCAGGAGAAACAATCACTAAAACTCGTGTGTTCACTCTCATACTGTTCTACAAACACACACACACACACACAGATGCACACACACACACGAACACACACGCACCCCCCACACGCCCACC
>NC_068995.1:43424308-43426529 GCF_001194135.2 Octopus bimaculoides | reverse complement strand
CAATTAATTAATTGATCTAATTAAATGAGCTAATTAAAGAAAGATATTTAACAAACTAGTCTCTCTCCTACATCTAATCTGCTTGAATGTTAAATGTTCATTTCAATTTCCATTAATAGTATCTTCAGGTTCTAATGATAATGATAATAATAATAATAATAATAATAATAATAATAATAATAATAATAATAATAATAATAATAATAATAATAATAATAATAATAAAAATTACAATAATGATAATAATGATAATAAGAGTAATAATAATAGCAATAATAATGATGCTGATGATAATGTTGATGATGATGATGATGATGATGATGATGATGATGATGATGATGGTGATGATGATGATGATGATGATGTTGATGATGATGATGATGATGATGATGAGAGAGGAGTATTTAGAGCACCATTCAACGAATATTATACTGGAAAACGATCACGGTATCTGTCTTGAGCGTGAGTAGAACGTTGTTAGATTATACGAATCGATTGTCACTTGCGATTCATCTTCCTGCATATCTCTAAACCAAATAGTACATACTATTTACAAGACGACTGCGTGTTATCTGCTAGTTAAATGCATGATAAATGGCTTCTACTAAAACGGAGCTGAATCCAACGACCATAAACAACGTCTAATTCATGACGACAACAAATACAATTTAACAACAAATGCATTTTACAGAGCTTCATCTGCACTTTCATACATACGTTTTGTTCCGTTTATTTTCGTGTTTATCCTATGCTTCATTTTTGATATAATGGGTATTACATACGTTTATCAGTCTGTTATGACTTACTAGCTTTACACATGCGCTTAAATTGATTAAATATGTAATATGTATTGTAATTTGCTTGATGTATTGCAACAGGAGCAAGTGATATGAATGTGTGAGAAAAAACAAAAACAAAAGGAAAACAAAACAAAACAATTATAATCTATACTCGAAAAATTAGGCAATAAATGTAAGATGCTGTCAATAATTGAAACTGAATATGAAATATTCTGTATTATTTTACATTGGTATTTACTGATCCTATAATATTTCCGGAAATATTTTCCTTTTCAAATAGGAGAAAATATTAATTCTATTTACAAAGGCAAATCTCAAGTCGAATAATATTATAAAGATATTATTTTAATTTAAATATGTTGTTTACTGATGCTAGATTTTTTTCAGAAAGAAATTGCCCTATTCAATTAGAACATTTCAAAATGTTCGAAGACGATTATTTTCTTTTTTCTCTTTGAAAATGGAAATCTTTCCCCGAACACTAAACGACCGATGTAGTGCAATGCGCTATCTTTACCCTGTGCTTTTGTTTATTGATATTATTTTACATTTTTACCCAAAGTCTTAACTGTATCGCTTAAGAGTGGTTTCAAATATTTGCATCATTCATATAACAAATAAATTCCCAATACCATTTAGTTGATATATGGTAAGATTTTATGCACAACCTGCACTGTGGTGTTAACTAATTGTATATGCATAATAGATATGTAAGAAATGTATGTACAGACTTTAGAAAACTAACATTTAAATTAGTACCTTATGCACCGTATGTTACTTTAATACAGGGAATCTTCGATGACTCAGATGCTTGGAATATATTATACAGTTTCCGTGTAACAGATCGACTCACAAGGCATTCATGGACCCGAGGTTATAGTAGAAGACTCTTGCCTAGAGTACTACCCAGTGGTACTGAACCCCGAACCATGTGGTTGGGAAGCAAGCTTCTTCCCATACACACTTATATATGTAATTACGTGTGTTTGCATTTTAAGATACACAATTATACTAAGCAAGATGGCCTAATGAGAGTGATGTGGTTTATAATAACATTTATATATCTTAACATATCACGAACGCAAAAATGCCACAATCACTTTAACATTTGTTTGAAAAGATTATTATTAAGTATCAATTTCCTTGTATGTTTTCATGTTTAGACTAAAAAGATTAGCTTCTAATTTGAAATCCAAAGCCAGTATGATTAGGGTAAATCCGACATTTAGTTTGTTAAGTCTCTTAGACTGACATTTGTCAATAATTTGGCTCCAATCCACACATTTGTCTCTGTTGTCCGGTCCGTCAGTTTATTTCTACTTTACAAATTCTCGCTTTTTACTTTTTGCTCTTCAGTCGTGGGTTTCAGTTTATATATATGTGCGTGTGTGTATGTGTGTGTGTGTATGTGTGTGTATGTG
>NC_068995.1:43421150-43423848 GCF_001194135.2 Octopus bimaculoides | reverse complement strand
TATATATATATATGTATATATATATGTTTGTATATGTGTATAAGTTTGTGTATATATATATATATATGCGAGTGTGTGTGTGTGTGTGTGTGTGTTGTGGCAATCTTATGCTTATTTCGGGAAGCCATTAGAGAACGACTATCAAAATATTTTATATTTCGCACCAAGTGGTGGACATTGTGAAGTGCACTGATTTTATATACAATATTAAATACAAAGAAGAAAGACTATCAGATGACGATAATACTTTGTATGAGACAGAATTGCCCCTTAGAATTTTCGACAAAAATCTGGATGTGTTTGCTGACTGATATGGCGCTACAAAGTTCTTATTGTAATTAAGTAGTCAATACATTCTGTAACATATCGTTGTTTATCAGAATAAATTGCAATGAAAATAGTATAAGAATTTACAGATAATTAATTGTCGTTATTATTAAAAAATACAGCAAATATGCTAGTTATAAGTTATTTCCGTGATCCATTGTGAAATAACCATTATTTTGGTGCTTAATTAATACTAATTTATTATTTCAATGTTTAACAGACAATGGCGAAGGAAACTGGAACTTTAAAATCAAACGTGGAAACATAATTTTATATCGAAATGAATTCCGTTAATTTTCACCCGACATTTTTCTTCTTCCTTTTGTCTAATCAAAGAAAACACCGCAAGCAAATTTGTTTTGTTGGTATTTCAGAGGATGCGTTTTTAACATATTCTCATACAATGTACACAAACTAGTTGCAGCAGTAGCAGTAGTAGCTACAGTAGCAGCAGCAGCATTGACATTAATAGTTTTATCATTTCAAACTTGACTCTTTATGTCTGTGAGTGCAATACAACGTTAGAAGAATCAATATAGTTTGTGTTTACGTGCAATAGATATTTTCCTTATATAATAACACTAATTCATTCTTATAATAACCTGTAGACGTTTAAAGGAACAGACGCAGCATAGATTATTGAAAATCGATCTCAGACACAAGACAACCTATGGATTAGATTATTGTAAATATTTAAAGATACTTAAATTAACATTTGAAGTTCATTCTAAACAATGGATTTATATTACTTAGCTATTAATGTCATTTTTATATTTCGTTAGTAGCAGAAAATGTCATCGTCTGTATAGTACATTTTGTTGCGGCTACCGAGTTAATATTATCTAGAAATACTAATTAAGATCCACATGAATTTAATAACAATATGAATAAAATCACTTATTTATTTGCACGCTATTATTAATGGCAGTTGTATAATAAACAGAGAGAAATATTATTACTTCGTCTAGACAAACATATTTGGATTCTATCTTTACTAAATGGCTTATTGACAGATGGGATGTTAACAGCTGGCATAATATTGCTCCATATAATGGCTACCATTACGAGACACTGTGTGGTTCTGTCATCATTGTTGATTGTACTACATATCACCGATATACTTAATGTCAGCTCATGTTAGAATTATGACTGTATCTTCCATTAATATATCGTGCATGAGTAGTATGTCTGTCTTAAACGAAATATAGTTACAACTAGTATAAATGTACAATCGTGTATATCAACTTTGCAGTTCCTGAATGATTGTATTTACTGAGCAAGGTGAAGGCTAAGTGTCGCTGATGAGATCAGAATAAGACCAAAACCTGTCCGGCATTGCCTGCCGTTTCTACTGGAGAAATGTAAATATTTTTCTTGATTAATATTAAAATTTCCTCGTCCTACATCTATACTGGATTAGATTTGAATTATCCACCCCTTAATATAAACGCACTCATTATTCCACAGGTTGTTAATCATGTCTATCACTTATGTATTAATTCACAGAAAACTCTGTGTATCTATAAATGGCATTAGCTAAAACAATGTAGCTTTCTCTATAATAGGCGCCATGGTATTTTCTCTTGTAATATAAAGTTACGTGATTTTGTGTGTGTTTGTCTGTATAAAATATCTATCTATCTATCTATCTATCTATCTATCTATCTATCTATCTATCTATCTATCTATCTATCTATTTATCTATGGATCTATCGTTTCCAATACGAAATTAGCATGCTAATCTAATGCTCACGGTTGGGTTGGTGATCTCCCCTGTCAAAGAGACCATGTGCTTTCCGTGGCTAAGGAGTCTACGATTCCTATTTCTAGCAAAGCTGGTGCTTCCTCAACCCATGTCACTCTTGTATGTATGTGTGTATGTGTGTTTGTATGTGTGTATGTATGCATATATGTATAAATGGATGTAGATATCTGAGACAGAAAAGTGGAATAAGAAAGGAAATATAGTTATTCAATTAAATGTTCACGCTTGTCTTCACTCTGTTACCATGTTAGCCGCCAGTGTCACAATATATGTATTTCTAATAACTTCCTTGTGCTGTTGAGCTTCATAGACATACTTACTCAGACATAACGGACCCCCCCACACACACACGCATACACATACACACACACACACGCAAACACACACATGCGCTCGCACACGCACATACGAAATGAATCAACTTTAGACTCACATCTCATATCTTCAATAAAACTTTTCATTGCAATTATTTCCGTAAGTAATATCGCTAAGCAGCAGAACTTGTTTGCATCGACACTGTCACCACGTACACTGCCACCACCACCACCACCACCACTACCACCACCACCACCTCTACCACCACTACCACCACCACCACCACCACCT
>NC_068995.1:43413344-43421038 GCF_001194135.2 Octopus bimaculoides | reverse complement strand
TTGTGTTGCAAGCTTTTGATCTCAGGACCAGACGATCGGAGTACCAGACGATCTGAGGGCCAGACGATCTGAGGGCCAGACGATCTGAGGGCCAGACGATCTGAGGATCTCACGAGCTGAGGAGTTTTTTCATCTTTTCTCTCCAGTTTTGGTGTGTTTGAAAAGCTTCATGAAGAGTGGTTTCTTTTTCTTATTTTAATAACTGATTAAAACTGAAATAAAAATTTTGTAGACAGACGACACCAAAACGTATTGAATAAAATAATATTGAAAAAATTAGGCGTGACTGTGTGGTAAGAAGATCACTATCAGACTTTTGGCTGGGGTGCTTGCACCCAAGATTCCAGTTTGTTGCAAGATTTGAACTCAAGACATAAAGAGCCGATACAAATACTACAAGGTAACCGTTTCTATGTTGGTAATTTTTTATCAGGCCTCCTAAGGATAAGATACAAAGATAATCTCGGTGGGATTTGAACACAGAAATCGGTGATTTGAAACAGATACCAAGTGACATTCCTCTCGACGCCCCTAACCAAACTACTAATTCGCCATCTTGTATATAAGACAAAGAAAATTACTGGACATGAATATCTACTTTAACACATTAATCATTTGTTTGACACACCCTAATGTTGAGAATATATTTCTACACTAAAGATAATTCATTTTTCTGTTTTATTTTCAATAATTTCACCTTCACCATTTCTTAATGAAATTTTAACTTTGTTTACAATGAATAATTCAAAACTATTTTATTTTTAATCCATTTAATTAATAAATTTATTTATTTTATTTAGAATTTTTTGTTTCGGTATGTTTTCTTCTGGCTAGTTCAGCCATAGAACGCATATATTTATAAAAAGCGAAATCGAAATTGTGTAAGCAATGTTTTCAAATGTTAATTAGGGCAGAGTAAATATGCTAAATTTTATTTTATTAATTTTCATTTCTTCTATGAGCTTACATAGAACTTCACCCGTTTATTTCGTTGTTCAATATTAAGATGTCTATTCCGTTATTACATTTTTACACATTTTCACGAATATTTTCGTATTTCATGAATATCTTATCTTTTTTTATCACGTTTTAAATAACGATTTTTCACCGTAAGTCGATATTGAAAGAGAAGAGCTAATTGAATTTAATTAAAGGTACAAATGTAAGAGTATTTACAAATTTACAATAATGATGTTTCTGTACTTTACTTAATATGCTCAGGCCAAGGCATAGAACGCAACCCCTAATATCAGCAGCGGAATCCGAATGTATGATGCTGATTCCGTACCCCTTGAGCAACAAAATTCCATTAACCGTCCACAAACACTCTCCAGGCTTTCCTATCATTTATAAACTCTCTTGCATCTCTCACTCCAACACCCCTCCCGAATTACCAAAGCTTTTCTCACTCCACCCATGCACACAAACCGAGGTCTGCCTCTGGTCCTGATTTTTACCACTTCAGCCTTCATCACCCTTCCCAAAATTTCCACACTCACATTTATCCCCTTTCCCCTTGTACAGTGGCACTGTATAGGCACTGCACCTGTCCTTTAGTACTCTTCCAGCCATATAACAAACATTCATAAGCCTCACTAACCGTTCAATCTATGTCACACCCCTTTTTTTAGGCATTCCACTGTACACCTAATGTTAAATTCCATATGTGGTGTATGTTTATATAATGCTGAACTTGGTAGAAATATTAGACTACTTTTGGTGCACATTCAAAGGTCACATATCTCAAGGTGGTAGATATCTCAATTTATTTAAGACACTGTGTGCCTGAACACGTTCTTTCATATTGGCTAATCGTAAGGTGGCGAGGTGGCAGAAACGTAAGCTCGCCGAGCGAAGGGCTTAGAGGCATTTCGATAGTCTTTACGTTGTGAGTTCAAATTCCACCGAAGTCAATAAATGAAGTAGCATTTGAGAACTGAATTCGTGCAAAAAGTTGAAACCAATATTGAATAATCGTAATTAGATTCTCCTGCAAATTTCTATAATCAAGATGAATGAAGAAATTTAACTCGAAATTTCTGATATTCTGCCGTTATACATTGGACATAAACTGGTTTATCACAAGAATTAATGTAAATCTTTCTCTCTTCAGAGTGACAAAGATTTATTGTTCCTCGATTATAAATATGATTATAAAATCATTTTTAATTTTTGCATAAGATCAGGAATTTCGAGGAGGTGGGAGAGGGATGAACGTAGTCGGCTACATCAAGCCCAGTACTCGACTGTTATTTTATCAACTCAGAAAGTATGAGGCCCATAGTTAACAGCGACAGCATTTGAACTCAAGGCGTAAAAAGCCTGAAAATCAACACTACCAAGCGTCTGATGCGTTAACGACTCATTCGCGTGCTTGATCAACATGGATGTATCCACACTTTCATCACTGTCATCGTTGCATAAAGGAGCATGTGGGATTTAAAGTGACCAAATCTGAAAGGTTCCGACTGATCGAGCGATCACTGATTTATAACCATCATATTGAATATCTGTTGTTTACCGATATTACGGTCAAAAGCCAGACGAACTTGTGCGAGGATTCTCATTTACAAAAACGAAATCAAATCTATTATAACGGGCAATCAAAGAATAAGAGGCTAACCAGAAGGCGCTCAGGAGAAGGTCTCATACACAACTTACATACATTTTAGTATGTATTGCTCAATTTGCACAAAAAGTAATATCACAGAAATTCTGAGGAAATCGATCAATTACTGGATAAAGAATTCATAAAATTTTCAGAACATATGAAGAATAATATCGCAATTAAAAAACCTAGCATAACACAGAACACATCTGACAACAGCAGTAGAACCAGAAAAGACAGAAGCAGAAGCAGCAGTAGAAGCAGCAGTACAAGTAGCCGTACAGCATTACCATCACCATCAACAAACATAACAACTACATTATACATACACGTAGCTTTCCTTCTACCGGAGCTTTCCTTCTACCGGAGCTTTCCTTCTACCGGAGCTTTCCTTCTTCCATCGGAGCAAGGTTTGAAGATGACCTTGTAAAACACTTTCAGTAAAACATTCTTCATTGAAAAGGGCTCAAGTATGTCTCTATATGTGTATACTTTAAAAGAGAACACAAAACTAAAGCACAAGCTCAAATTGTACTAGCCGCAACTACCCATAAACTGGTTCGGCAGTCTTTGCGAACACAATGATATCCTTCTGAGACATCAGTGATTAGGTTTGTTTGTTTGTCCGTGGACAAGATATCGCAAGAATCGCTGGATGGATTTGGATGAAACTTTCAGGGATGTTTGACCTCGTAACTGACACGAACTGATTAGATTTGGGGATCGATCCGGTACCGGACACGGATTCTGGATTATTTTACCGTTTTTTTTTACTTAATTTTCGAGAGCGTTCGAGTTCATTATTAGTATTCTCGTTTGTGAGAGCAGTTGATAGATATAAATTTCAGATATTCTCATTTTAGAAAGACGACGTTGGTGTTGCCTTGGCGGAGATTTGCACTCTCTGAGTGCACTTGTCTTATACTATCTCTCTTATAAAATCTCTCCCAACAAATGTGCTGAGTGTGTCTATCTTTGTTAGTTTCAAGCTGTTATCTTTAGACATTCTTAGTGGTTTCATCATGTTTCTGTCAAACATTTTTATCATATTTAAGTTGCAGTTTATTTTATGGCTAGTACATTTATAACTATCATCTTTTTTCTAGTATTGAGGTAAAATTTTATAATTAAATAGATTCTTCTGAAATATCTTTTCTGAAGTTTGTCTTCATTCTGTGAATTACATTTTATCAATTTTATCTGCTCCGAAATATTTTGTATCGGTAGTTCTTGTATAATACTCTATTTTTTGTACCAGTATCCAATTTAATGCTCACTCTTTTAGATAATTAACCTTTTAGTTCTCTAATCACAATCTAATCATGTTAAGGAAGCATTTATAATTAACTTTTAGTAAAGTTTTCAACTGAATATTGATGGATATAAATGTTTTTATATCGCTTATATAAAGTGACATCTTATGGACTGCCTGTATTATTTCTAAACACTAGTGGTTTTATCTGGCACATATATTAAGGGACTTAGAGCTTGGTAAATCTGTCTCGTTGTAAGATTTCCCTTCTCGCAAATATCGAGAGTAGCTTTTCTGCTGTTTGTGGTCCCTTGTGAAAATTTAAGTTGTAGAAATAGTTTACAGGGTATCCATATCACCCCTTTGCAAATTTAACTCAGCAGATATCGTTTGATAGTCAGTGTTATGTAGACAAATAGATGGGCCTACGATACTTCCTATAACATTCTTCTTCTTATAGATATAAGGCCTGACTTAATTGCATTCCCTTTGCCTTATGCTCCGTGGGGACCGACATGTCAAACAACAGGCCCAACGTTTATTCGCTGGAAAAGGCGACTAAAAAGAGGTTGAGGAAAGATTTGCATTCGGTCCTGGTAAAATCTCACTAGGAAGAACTACCTAAACGGATCCTTGGAGGGTTGTCGCCTTAGTGAATCAAAGGTGCCATACACCAGCAGCAGGGAACCACCAACGAATGATGGATGCAGCGACGCTCTATTACAGTGCATACCCCATACTACTACTACTACTGCTGCTGCTGCTGCTACTACTACTACTACTACTACTACTACTACTACTACTACTACTACTACTACTACTACTACTACTACTACTACTACCGTTTCTTTGTATTACATCGTTGCTGATTATTTTGTCGTAGCACGGTTAAGAGTAACTGTCCTATTGTAGAGCGTATACGAAAGGGATTTTAATTTTAGGAGTCTGTCACATAGAAACTGCTGGGTTCGCTTTAAGCAGTTACACTGATATTCATTCTAGTCTTTTTACAAGATTCTACTTCAGGTGAATGTTAGGTGCATTACGAAGAAACTGAAGTTATGGAAGGTCAAATACACCTCACAGTTGCTTTTTGTTTTTAATATATTTGCCAGAGTCCTTCCCAGCATTCATCAATTTGCATTGACATATATGTATTTCCCATTGCTTTGTAAGTTTTTCTTGATATTTTCTATCAAAATCCTTTGTTTTTTTTATTAAAATACTTTGTTTCTCTGGAAGAGGTTTTCATATTTTTCGAAGCATATTATTCTGCTTATTTTTTTACTAATATAGTTTACTAGGTTTTTTTTTTTCTTTCACTTCTGCGATATATTCCTTATAGTCATTATTCTTTTTCAGAGATCTGGATTTCGTTTTTCCGCCTCTCCTTTGTTAAAACGATAAGTAAGAATAGAAACTTTATTTTTTTTCCGACTATATTTAGTATATTGTTTTCCCATTGTATTTGCAGTCAATATTGACTCTAATAGGATCAAAACCGATTTTGCTCAGTATTACAATTGCTGCTGAATAGATTAAACCTTTCATTTTGTTGATATCCTTGCAGTTCGTACTATCGAATAAAATTCTTTCAACGGCCTATATGTTTTTCTTTGTTCGTCGATCTATTTGTGTGTAGCAACAGCAGTTGTCTATACTGCTTCACGTTTCATCGACAATGTTATATTATCTTCTTGCACTGCTTCATTTATTGTTTTTATGCCTCCCGTAACATTCATTTCTACTCAGCCGACTTTGAACTCAGAACTTAAAGACAAACGAAATACCGCTAAGCATTTCGCCCGGCGTACTAACGCTTCTGCCAGCTCGCCACCTTTTGTCCCCAACAATATTCTTTTCTACTCCAGGCACAAGGCCCGAAATTTTCGGGGAGGGGGCAGTCGATTTGCTCGACCCAGTAGGCAACTGGTACTTAATTTATCGAACCCGAAAGGATGAAAGGCAAAGTCGATCTCGGCGGAATTTGAACTCAGAGCGTTAAGACAGAGGAAATACCACTAAGCATTTTGTTCGGCGTGTTAAAGTTTCTGCCAGCGCGCCGCCTTTAATCCCCCACAATCCTTTAAAGCCTAGCCAGGCTCATGGGCCCGGTTTCCCGGTTTCAATGGCGCATGTGTTCCCCAGCTAGACGGGACGCCAGTCTATCAGAGCGTTACTCATTTTCAGCAGCTGAGTGGACTGGAGCAACCTGAAATGAAGTGTTTTGCTCAAGGACTCAACGCGTCGCCCAGTCCAGGAATCGAAACCACAGACTTACGATCATGATGCTGAGACCCTAATCACTAAGCCACGCGCCTCCAGAATTCAAGTTCATTTAATGTTATTTGTATTTTATTCAACTTATTGACAAACACAGAGTCCAATGTATATTCTGTTTGTTGTTATCAGTTTGTTTATGTTTCTATTGACGCATTTATGAACTTCGTCACTGTTTTCAAATTTTAGCTGAATTTCCTTCGTGGCTATTTTGGAATTACGGTAATACTTTGGCCTGTTGATAGAAATGGATGGTGTATACCACCGAAATTTGCATTCATAAAATTATAAGTACTGGTACACACAGACACTGGCACTCCGTCACTTACGACGGAGAGCGTTTTAGTTGAACGGAACAGCCTGCTTGTGAAATTAATGTGCGAGTGGTTGAGCACTCTACCGAGACGTGGAACCTTAACATAGTTCTGAGTGAGATTCAACTTAACATAGAATTTGACAAGGCTGACCCTTCTAAATACGGATACTACTCATTTTTGCCAGCTGATTTGACTGGAACAACGTGAAATAAAATGTCTCGCTCAAGAACACAACGCACCGCCTGGAATTGAACTCACTGTCGTGCGCCGAATACCATAAGCAGTAAGCCACGCGCCTCCACCATTAATTGGTACTAATGTGTTAAAACACTGGGGCGAACATGAGCGACTTGCTCTTCTCCCTAAAATTCCTGTCCTGGTGCCAAAATTTGAAAGAGTTATTCTTTGTTGTCATTATTATTGTTATTATTGTTGCAATAACGATCATCCGTATTGCTGTTGCTGCTATAGTTTCCACGTATATATATATATATATATATATATATATAGTATATTCATTATCGTGTGTCCGTTTATTCCGAATTCTATAGGCGTTACTTTCTCCTATCGTTTCATTCAATTTATTTATACTTAATTTATTGATACATGTTTGTACTTTGTATCATTGTTTTATTTCTATACGCATTTCTTTATAAATATTTTTTATCTTCCCGTCGTAAACTTTTCAACTTCAGTCCACTGATCGCTATTACTAATAGCAGCCATAGCTCACATTTATCATTTCTTCGTGTAATATGTAACAATATAACGGAAAATGTCACGCATTTCTTGATGTTTACATTCATGCTATTCTCACTCGACAGAAAGGTCAATTGAAAGATCTATGGCATGAATTAACACTTATACCAAATAATCATTAAAATATAAGTCATTCCTGAAAATCTCTAGCATCCATATGAATACAAAGTAAAACAAACTGAAGCCCTTAAATACACCACCCTCTTCTAACTAATTATGAACGAATATCCTTCAAACGACCATAACAACATCGTAGTGATGAAAATATAGTGTATTTGGACAGGGTATATTTATATATCCGTACGTATTGTCTTGACTAAATCTATATACATATATAAATATGAATAAATATATATATATGTACACACACACACACACATATATATATATATATATATATATATATATATATATATATGTTGTGTATATGTAATGTATACGTATATATATATATATATATATATATATATATATATAT
>NC_068995.1:43407035-43413276 GCF_001194135.2 Octopus bimaculoides | reverse complement strand
AAACATAATTAAGGGATCAGCAAATATTTGCTTCACCATATACCGAAGTTCAGAAATAGCAGCTAAAAAAGCTGAGACAATAAATTGATAATCCTTTACCCTTTTTAATTTGTTATATATATATATATATATATATATATATATATATAAAGGTACATGTACATATATATATATGTATGTATACGTACACACATATATATGTATACATACATATAGTTATACATATACGACACACTTCTCTCTTTTTCCCTTATCCAAATACTCTCACAAAGTTTGGTTAGCCCAAAGCTATAGTAGAAGCTAGTCTATGTATTATTATTATTATTATTATTATTATTATTATTATTATTATTATTATTATTATTATTTTTATTATTATTATTATTGTTGTTGTTGTTGTTCGTAGTAGTAGTAGTAGTAGTAGTAGTAGTAGTAGCGGTATGGGGATATGAGCAGTGGTACTGAACGGGGAATCATGTGAATGGGATGCAGACTTAATACCACCCAGCTCCTATACAATACCTTATATATTACGTATATCATTGAAATAAAACTTCTTGTGAGGGTTTTTACACAACGAGGTAATCTCCATATTTGGGATTACACGTAAGTGTTAAATATAAATGCACAGACCCATATATCAATCAACACAACCTTGTAGGTCTTTAGTTTGTGAATTCCAGCTAACAGACATTGTGAACATTAACACCTTTACTATTCTTTTAGTCAAACAAGTGCAAATATTAGTTGACTGTAAAACGATTCAGTGTCCGTAATTACGCTTACAACCCCGAGATACAGCGATTTGCGGACAGTATTCTTAATATATTGGGTTAGTTTTCAGACACATTGCCTATCAGGAGGTTTTCTCGGCAAGTATATTTTCTGCAATAATGTTTTATACATGTGAACGTACATGAAATTGTTAAATGTAATTGTACTCACCTGAACTCTCATCAACGTTGTTTAACGCACTTCCCGTTAATGAGCAGCAGTTATTTATATGGTGGGCGAAAAGCTAAAGGTGCATTATACATGCAAACATTATATATGGAAACCGGCCTGTACGGTTTTATGATGCATTTACCAATATTAGCTTCATACTCCTCGATGTCTCTCCGCACAATTCAAGAGTGTATTGAACTGGTACTAATGCTTGATTGTTTTAAGACAATGATGTACTTCAGTTCTACATTTAAGAGATGAGGAATTATGTACATTATTTACATTATTTACATTAACTACATTTGCTACATTTGACAGATATTTGTCCTCATCTTGTCCTCCTGCGCCTATATACATACATACATACATACATACACATACACACACTCATATATATATATATATATATATATATATATATATACATATATATACATATATACATATATACATATATACATGTGTATGTAGTATATGCATGCTTGTGCATATGAATGTATATATAAATGTATACGTATACGTTTATATATATATATATATATATATATATATATATATATATATATATATATATATATATATATACATATATACGTAGAAATTTATATATATATTTATATACGTATACATTTATATATATATAATATATATATATATATATATATATATATAAACACATATATATATATACATATATATATATGTGTGTGTGTGTGTAATTATATGTATGCTTGTGTATATGAATGTATACATAAATGTATACGTATAAATTGGATATATCAATATATGTATTTATGCATGCACACACACACACATATTCATGTCTGTATGTATTTAACTACAGACAAACAATCAAACGCACACATATGCATAATCTATAAACTTATGATGTATGTATTCGCATACATCAACGTATTTGTAAATAGACGCGATAAAATGTAGTCATTAAGATATATAAATATTCGATATATTCCTTATTTACTCAATCTATATTTGTCGATTTTTTAAAAAGTATTATTTCCTCAATCTCTACTTCTTTCTCTTTTCCTGTTCTTCTCCTGTATCTTGTCTTCCATCCTTTTCTATTAGAATAACAAATGTTGCATTTCGTTTGAAAGGAATGTTGAACCCAAATCTAGGCATAGAATTACCTACATCTGTGGTTCATTATTTGAAAAGCTAAATTTCCCTTCGTCAGCCACGGAAATCTACAAAGCAATTTTCTCTAGCGAAAGTTATATATTTTTTATTTGGATTTCCTATTACCAAGATGAAATGCAACACTGCATATACACATGAAACTAATGTTTTTTTTTACAAGTCTGAGATGGAATATGCTGGCCATCTAATATAATTGTGATTACTCTTGTAGAGATACAACTGAAACAATTTTCAATGGCTGCAGTTGTAGTTTCTTATTACAAAATTTAAATGCATCACTGCTTGTGTATAAGAGACAATTTGCCCATCAAGACTGGTAGAAGTATTTCACTACTCAAATTACACCATGCATTCAGAAAAAAACCAATCTTTTAATGTGGCCAATATATTCAACTAGGTCATTCCGTGTGTACACATACAAGTGGTTGCCGAGATTTAAATAAATACTTACACATTCGAAATAAACGATATTGACTGATATAAAATGAAATTGGGTTATCCTAAAGTATTCTTAATTAGAGATAAAGCTGATCAATATTACTCAATATAAGATAGAAACTATAGGATGTTAACACAGTGACTTACAAACCTATAACATAAGTATATTGGCATAGTATCTTTATATTATGAAAGCTCGAATTTCGATGTTTTTATAATTATTTTGTTTTTGAGCAATTCACTCCTAAATCATAAATATAGACTTTCAATAAACTAATGATCTGATACGGAATAAATGTTTTAAAATTGTATGTCGTATAGTTTTGTCCTGTCAAAAACATATTCGCAGTTAAAATATTTACTCAAAATGAACTTATCTCCATCATTTACATCATTTACACACGATATTTCGTAAAAAGAAGAAAAAAAAAACATGCTGTATTTTCAAATAGAAATAAAAAAAATTGTGACAGATGTAGAAGAATTCCAACAGAAAATATATGCAGTATTTCTCTGGTGTAATACCTCTTTCCAGAGAAGGTTCTTTTATTTTTGTTTTAGTGGCAGATTTAAATATCAGTGATCTATAATTGTCAGTTGTCCAGTGAGAGTCCTGAAATCTTGTACCGCGAGTAGAATAATTTAGTTAAAGAAATATCCTTGGATAATCATAAATACTTCCTAATTATTTTCCTAGCAAAAACATCAGTGCTATCAAATCAACAAATCTAGTTTCAAAACCAGATACGGCTATCAATTGATTGGGTTTTTTTTAGCGGTTGTTCGACAATGTGGATATCTAGCTATTAGTTGTACAAGATACTGCACACGTGAGATAATTTTATGAAGACTTGATACATATTTTATAACTTGTCTACTATAACATATATGTATAAAAGCAATACGTTTTATGTTTAGATATTAAAGTATTTTACTGGGAATACATGTGTCATAAAGAGAACTTCTGTGTACCCTTCAAGGGTAGGAATGTCTTCTGTAACGTCAAGCAGAAATCCGTTGTACACATTCTAAAGAAATCGATAGCAAACACTTTTCATGGATCTAAACAAAATATACGTCTCGTACCACGTCAAAGGATATGGTTTCTGAATCGGAAGATCTGTTTTTATAAGATGGAGAAATGTTTAAGTAGAAGAAAATACAAGCACGCATTAGATGTATCCTGAATTCATGAGTAATCATTTATCTGAAATTGCAGAAGGCAATAATATAGTATACTTGTAATGAAAATGAAAATCGTGCATAGGAGGCAGGATACTGGAAAGTTCTCGGAAAAAAAGATGAATTGTGGTTGTGGGAATAGAGAGAGGTTTAAGGATTAATTTATTCATACTGAACCTTATGCAACACCAGCCAACAACTGCTAAACGATCGTAATAAACAGTCAAGCGTGTTATATCTAAAATTATTATTAAACCGCGTATAACGTAACTAATGTCTTCTGGAATAAGGTAGCCCATGATTCCAAAGCAATTGTAGGAAATATACCCTTAAAGTGTATGCCCAGAAAAGTTTTAACACCTGCTTGAAGGATTTAAAACCTAGATGTCTCCTCTGGGATCATTAATGCACTTCAATCTAAATAAATAATTTCAACTCCATTGGCTTCTTCACAAGCTCTCGGGAATTCGACAGAAGTTAAAATTTTAATTCATTTTCAGCATCTTCCATGTAGAAATAAATGTGATAGCCTTCTTAACTGCAATAAATCTTCTCACCTGACATGGCTGTTTTGATATACAAATATACATAAAATAAGCATCAATATATATATATACATGTATAATATATGTATATATATACGTCTGTGTGAGTGTGTCTGTGTTTGCGTGTGCGCGGCGTGTGTCTATAGAAACAGAGACACCTAAATGTTGCACTTCTGACTGTGTTTTAAGCAACCTGATTGTGTCTTTAAGAACTGCTAACTCCAGGAATATATATATTCCTACATATTCATTAACGACAGAAGCGGTATTGATATCAGAAAGTAATATTTAGCACTACTTAAAAACAATACTGTGGTAGTTACCATGAGAAAAATTCTCATACTAGCTTTGGGTGCGTCAAAGCACTCTCGCTAATATCGCTAGAAGGAGATGAATCATCCGGCACCACCAGCGTCGAGACCATCAGATCAAGTGAGTTCAGCCTTCCATGGCCTTGTCAATGGTGGACTAACAGAACACCGATTTTAAGTCGGGCTAAGTATTACCATCTGGCATTAACACTTCTTCTGTCGCTAATGATTACTTCTAAATAAGACTACTGGCTACTTGCAACACGAGCGTCTCTTCTGGTCCTGTGTGTGATTCTATATGTTGTTGGCAAGTGTATATTGCAGCTATTTCTTGCGTCCGATCATCCATTATGGACAAAGCCATGGAAGGCCGAAATAACGTGATGTGGTGGTCTCGATGCTGGTAGTGGTATGTGATTTATCTCCTTGCTAGTGATATAAACACGAGGACAAACACAGACGCAAAGACACACACGTACATGCACACTCTCATACACACACGCATATATATATATATATATATATATATATATATATATATATATATATATATGTACTACACATAAGCGCGCGCGTATATACGTAAACAGATAATGTTTTAGAAAGCTTAGTTCGTAGAGTGCAGTTGTGTTTCTGTATCAGCCTTTAAAGATAAAATCGATAGAAACGTCTCCAATATTTTTGCTTTACGAATTCGGAAAAATGGAAAGCAAAACGTACGTAGAAGGTAGGGATTTTAAATCATATCGGAAACAAATCGAAATAAAGACTGCAAGGTACTTTACTTGTTACTGTACCAAATGATCCCAAATGACCTCTGTCTGTCTATAATTCTGTATGTCTGTATGTATGTATGTCTGTTTCTCTCTCTCTCTCTCTCTCTCTCTCTCTCGCTTTCTCTGTATTTGCGTGCACATTACCACTTCTAATTCTTATATCTGTGTAAATCGTGTATATATCTATGCATAATTCGATATAGATTCATAAAGATAAGTTTAACACATTAAATTAACGTCTAACATCTTCATTAACTCCACCACTGAATTTACTGCGTTTATAATACTTAAGAGGTATCCTATATTTTTCATGACCCCATACACTTGCTGGATTCCAATATGTAGAACTTTCGACTGGTAACACTTATATGTGCAAGTTCTTTGCGAAGAATTTAGAGGTTATAAAAAAAATTATAAGAAAATCTTTAACGTGTACCGGAGGTTATGAAGTTTGTATCATAATATTGTAAAGACGCGTGGCTTAGAGATTAGTTTATTCACTCCTGTGCTTTATTTAGTTAAGCCAGAAAACTTGTTCTAGTGTTCATTTTTACCAAACAGCTAACTTACGAAGGGGTGGAGGCTTAAACAGAACAACGAGCTTCTTTCGGGTTAGGGTCTATCAAATTCACTCACCGGGCTTGTCAAACCCAAGGCTACAATAGAAGACACCTGACTCCTGCCCAAGATACGACGCAGTGACACTGAATCCAGAAACATGTACTTGAGAAGTAAGGTTCTATATATATATATATATATATATATTCATTTAAAATACAGAGATGCCTATAATAGGACATCTAACCCGCTAGAAAGAAATATTTTTTTGCTGCCCTATGATTTATTAATAATGATAATATATATATATATATATATATATATA
>NC_068995.1:43405779-43406832 GCF_001194135.2 Octopus bimaculoides | reverse complement strand
TAAAATACAGAGATGCCTATAGTAGGACATCTAACCCGCTAGAAAGAAATATTTTTTTGCTGCCCTATGATTTATTAATAATGATAATATATATATATATATATATATATATACATACATACATAATTTATACATACGTATACTTATACACATATTCATTGCCTTTCGATTGTAAATTGCGAATAACTTACAATAATTTACAGACACACACACACACACGTGCATATATATATGTAAGTATGTATATGTATATACATACATATATTTATTTATATATATACATACATATACATTAGGCATACGTATACATATACACATATATTCATTACCTTTCCGTTGTAAATTGCAAATACCCACCTTATATATGTTTAAGCACACACACATAAGTTCTTGTTATAGAGTATATGCGTGCGGGTACACTACAGAGTAATTTGAAGTACTGATTGATATCGGGAGACTGAAGCAAGTTTAATCTTGATCTTTCCAACCAACTGAATCACTTGTTACCATTTTTTCATGAATTGACACACCATATATTGATGTAGAGCATAGTAACTCTAAGAATATAACATCGTAAAACAATATTGTGGTTTCTCTGTATCAAAAATAAAATCGATTCTGTGATTTCGTTTCTTTTTTTGTTTTGTTTGCTTTTTACAATTAGTGAGATAAAAATGCCAAGTTATTTTGAAAGCGATGAACTTATGATCGTATGTAGGCTCAAATTTTGTCAAAAGTACAGGAAAACAGAGAGAAAAATGGAAAAGTGTGAAGACAAGAAAGTGATTTAGGAAGAGAGAAAGAGAGGTAACAAAGAGAAGAAGGAGAAAAATGAGAAGAAAGAAAAAGAACAGAGTAAAAGAAAACGAGGGAGAAAGAATGAGAGTAAAAGTGAGAGAGAGGTGAAAAGAAAGTGGGAGAGGGGAGAGAGAGAAAGCGAGCAAGAGGGAGAAAGGAAGACACGGACTGACAGAAAGCGGTCTAACAAGTACTCTCACGGTTTACTCTTTCTTTTTTTCTCTCTCTCTCTCTCTCTCCCTCTCTCTCTCTCAC
>NC_068995.1:43403414-43405695 GCF_001194135.2 Octopus bimaculoides | reverse complement strand
TACTACTACTACTACTACTACTACTACTACTAGTAATAATAATAATAATAATGATAATAATAATAATAATAATAATATTAATAATAATAATAATGATAATAATAATAATAATAATAATAATAATATTAATAATAATAATAATAATAATAATATTAATAATAATAATAATATTAATAATAATAATAATAATAATAATAATAATAATAATATTAATAATAATAGTAATAATGATAATAATAATAATAATAGTAATAATAATAATAATAATAATAATAATAATAATAATAATATTCATAATAATAATAATAATAATAATAATAATAATAATAATAATAATAATAATAATAATAATAATAATAATAATAATAGCGATAACGAGGATTACGAAGAAAAGACAAACAACCTGACCGAGCAGTTCGGTCACTGATTTCCTTCTCCCACTCTATTGATCTTTCTTTCACCCCAAGGCTAGAGTTTAACTTTGTTATCGATGCAATTCACTTAATATTTTGTCTCACAACTTCATTGATAAACTTCGATTTCTTGATATTTCAAAAGATAATTTCATCCATTCATTCCTTATGTTACGTACGAACGCCCACACAAACACACACATACACACACGCTCATAAAATCACACGTACACAAACCACACATGCACATCATACACTCACTGACATTGCACAAATACACGCTCATACACAAACATACTCACACACACACACAAACAAACACGCAATAACACGTACACGTACTCACGCACACTCATCCAAAACACACACACAAACACACAAACGCGTGCACACGCACACACGCATGTATTTTTGTACGCAAATCTCCAATGCATTCGTCCAATATATTGTAAGCCTCGATCATAACGTTTTTATTTTCATCTAAAATTACTTAAAACCTAAGAGGCATTTCAGTTCGGTCATTATAAAATAGTCTATACCTGCTTACATGAAATTTACTTGGGCCCACGGCGTGAAAATTGTTTTAAATCAGGGAGTGTCTGCAAAACTTTTAATCTATTACAATTTCAGTCTTAGGGTTCTGGCCAAGCTGGGGCACTACCTTAAAGGGTTTGGTCGAAGAAATCGACATCAGTCCTGAATATTTTAAATTCTACTTCTTATACTATCGGTCCCCTTTGCTTGTGTAATCCCTGGTTTACGTGAACACAAGCAAACCAACAACGCTTCTCAAGCAGTGGTGGAAGACAAATCCAACAGGAACACAAAAATCACACAAACGCACAAAAAATCACATAAACGTTTTAGGTTGATCAATTTTTCTTAATCGATCAATGAGCCGTGTAAACCTATCAATAATGAATCTATAATGATTACTGGAAACAAGTGTAAGTCAAATTTACAATAAAGAAAAATATGGAATGGCTATTATTTCTACCTTGTCTTTTATTATTTTATTCTTTTATTCTTTCACTTGTTTCAGTCATTTGGCTGCGGCCATGTTGGAGCACCGCCTTGAAAGGTTTTAGTCGAAAAAAAATCGACCCTACCGCTTATCTTTTAAGTCTAGTATTTATTCTATCGGTCCTTTTGCCGAATCGCTAACTTATAGGGCCATAAACACACCATTACCAGTTGTCTAGCGGTAATAGGGGCGACAAACAAACACAACGACACACACACGCACACACATACAAGGGCTTAGAATTTCTGCTCATTCCCTCGATTTAAATTAATGTGTGTCAATGAGAATTTGTGGTTGTAGTAGTCTTATGGATGCTATTTTTAGCGTGCTGATGCCACTTGTATCGCCCTTAACTATGAATTAATTTTTTTACCTTATGGTATTACCTTGATAGTTATTTACTTATGCTATACCAATTGATATTATTGTAAACGATAATATCCTTATATATATATGTTTATTTGAGGGGCCTTGCAAGTAAGTGTACCAAATAGATGGAAGAGCACTGCTGAAAATGAAGGAGAGTATAATTTAGATTTAAAAAAAAGGCGGTGTCCTGGCAGAAACGTTAGCACGCCGGGCGAAATGCTTAGCAGTATTTCGTCTGTCTTTACGTTCTGAGTTCAAATTCCGCCGAGGTCGACTTTGCCTTTGTTTCTTTCGGGGTCGATATATTAAGTACCAGTTGCGTACAGGGGTCGATCTAATCGACTTAATCCGGTTCCAGAAATTTCGGGCATTTTGCCTAGAATAGAAAAGAATGTAGATTACAAACGAACTTTATCTTTATTTTCAAAAATAAAAGATAAAAAAACCGCATTATTTATGGTATGGCCCTATATAT
>NC_068995.1:43398791-43401882 GCF_001194135.2 Octopus bimaculoides | reverse complement strand
GGCCTCTTTTTGCCGAACCGCTAGGTTACGTGGATGCAAACACACGAAAACCGGTTGTCTAGTGGTGGCAGTCGGACAACACACACACACGCACACATACACACACACACTCACACACACACACACACACACACACAAATGCACGCACGCGCACACACACACACACACACACACACAGACACACATATATATGTATATATATACGACGGGTTTCTCTCAGTTTTCGTCTGCCAAATCCACTCACACGGTTTTAGTCGGCCCGACGACACTTGCGCGATGTGGCACGCAGTGAGACTAAACCGGGAACCACGTCATACATTCGCACGTGTTTATTGTTTAAAATATCTGAATAACCTATTAGTCACTCTTAACACGGTTCATGTTCGGAGCCATTAGACTTTACACTATTTCATTGATGTCTCAATGCGGAGTGACAACTGTTGACAATTGGATAACCCGTATCTGTTTCTCACCTGGTTTCAATGTGAAAATGTTCGACTTTCATGGCGTTAAATGCAGCCGAAATCATGTTTAGCAGATGTTACCTGTTTATGTTAGGTGACAGGACCCACATCAAAGCCTTACTTCAAAAAAAAATTACACTATTATCTTCACTACTACTACTACTACTACTACTACTACTACTACTGCTGCTGCTGCTGCTGCTGCTGCTGCTGCTGCTGCTGCTGCTGCCGTTGCAGCTGCAGTGTTACTGCAGCAGCGTTGCTGTTACAATTTTCTGTTTCTTAATTTTCTGAAAGACATGAATAAAATTGAAAAAAAGAATTTATGTTTGTGAAAGTAGTTAAATCTATTTTTTTGCAGCTCCAATTGAAAGTAATTGTAATTATAGAGTAAGAAGTATTTTTATTATCAAGTATTCGTAGGAGGGCTGAGACTCTCAAACGTTTCAGTTCTTAAGCATCAGGTTTTTGCTTGTCGATAAATTAACATCCAAAGAATTGTGTAGAGTTATCATCATAATCGTTAAATAATATCACTATCAGCATCATTCATCGCCAGAATCCTTATTCTCATTGAATACTTTCAAGTCTAACTTTGATACAATATGGAATAGTTAAGGTTTCCTAGAAATATACTATTCAATAATTTTTTTCACCATTTCTCCTTTTCTCATTTACACGCATTTGATTTACATCTTTCTTTCTACCTTTCTCTCTCTCTCTCTCTCGCTCTCTATCTATCTATCTATCTATCTATCTATCTATCTATCTATCTATCTATCTATCTATCTATCTATTTATCTATCTATCTATCTATCTATCTATCTATCTATCTATCTATCTATCTATCTATCTATCTATCTATCTATCTATCTATCTATCCAGCTACCTCTTTTATTTCTCCATGTATCTATTTATCTCAGATTTCCTCTATCTGTCCATTTATTCATTTAACTATATCTACAGCTTTACCTGCATATTCATATCGAGAACGATATTTATATCAACATATGAATGTATGCATCTATGTATTTATTACTACATCTCTGTCTGTCTCTGTATGTATGCATATATATATATATATATATATATATATATATATATATATATATATATATATATATATATATATATATACATATCTATGAGCCTTTTGAACTTTTCGTAACTTTTTTATACTTTCTAAATTTTTTTTTGTACTTTCTGCTTTTTCCTATTGTCGTTTCTTCCTACTCTGGTTGTTCTTACTCTGTTTTCTCTAATCCGCACCTCTTACCTTGCCTGTCTCTCCCTCCCTTTCTTTTGCCCTTTCGTTTTCTCTTCTCCCCTTCTTCCCACTTTTCTGTCTGTTTATTCCGTCTTCATTCTTTCTTTCCCTGTTTTTTTTATATTTTCTCCCATTTCTCATATATATTTTTTCTTCTCACGTCTTTTGCATTTATTCTCCTCACAACTTTTCCTTTTTTTTTCACCCCTCACCTATTGAAGTTTTCCTCTCCACGTCTTTATTTACCTTCTCTCTCCCCACTTTTCCCATTTTTCTCGTTTCTTTCTCTTCTCTTCTCGTTTTACAATCATGCTCGATTTCACGTCTTTCCTCCTCCACCTCCACCTCCACCACCGTCTAAAACGCATCCTTTCCACTGCTTTCCGCCTCCTATTAACCTTTCCCAACTCATTTTCAAAAGAACTCGTTTCTGTAGTCACATTTCGTTTCTCAGTCGCTGCTTGCATGAACGCTTCATCCCAAATGTTTCCGCCTCAATTTCGACCCCACTCTCCACTCCGCTACAACCATCCTACCCATACTCCGTACTACACCCTACCGTATTATGCGTGCCATCATTCGCTCTAATATCTCCAAAATACACACTATCGACTGTCTCTCCCCCTTGTTTTTTCCATCTTTTTCTCCTCTCAGTCCCCTTCCCAGGCAAACACTACGTTACGTTACATAATTCATTTAAATCATCTCTTTCATCGATTTCTCGCTCACACCAAACAACGTAAACTCCACTTAATCCTCCAATCCACCACTCGAAGCCACTACCCTAAATCCTCCATTACCCCTCTCCCTCCCCTCTCCTTCCTCCAAACTCACCCAACCATATTCCCTCGAACACCCCCACATATCCCCATCCTCTCCCTCCCAGCTTTCACCATCCCCATCACCCCTCCTACTTCTATCGTATCCACCCCTCCTACTTGTTTCCTATCCACACCGCCACTTCAGTCTGTTGTTACCTTTCCTCCAGATCTTCCCCTCTCTGAGGCGGAGCGCTCCCACTTCAGTAGGGGTCTGCGCTTCTCCCCCTTCTCTCCATCCAGCCACGAATTTCGGACTCGTGAACAGGGATTAATCCTTTGCGCCACATCGGCTAAAACTCTCTTCCCCTTTTCCTTTAACCTCCTCCCCTTACCTCTCTCCCCCTCACGCTTACTTCCTCCCAACCACGTCTCATCTCTCGCTCCGACTCCTACTTCTTCTCCTCACTCCTACTCTCCTTTCCTCTTTTCCCTCCTACCCACCTTCTCCCTTGCACCTTCATTGTCACCCGTACATCGTAAACCCACTCCACCCCTGAACGCTCGAAATCCACCTTCCCTATCCATCCAACCCCACCCAC
>NC_068995.1:43396346-43398717 GCF_001194135.2 Octopus bimaculoides | reverse complement strand
CTACTCACCCCACCTCTATCCCACCCTCAGCCTACCCACATACACCAGCTCTACCCCCCATTCTAACCCACACCCCACCCTTTCTTTCCCACTCTCGCCTCCCCACCTCCCAACACAATCACACCACACCACACCACACACCACTACACCATACACCACCATACCACACAACACCACATCACATCACACCACCACGCACAAACTAGGACTGACCAATTACCAGCCCCACATCCACGCACCTACACATACACACACGCACACGTCAAGGTCACCAGCACTCTTCAACTCGCACATACATACTCTCTTATACAGATTATCTCCCCTTCTTCCTAGCTCTCCTGTTTGACCCCCCTGTCTGGCATTCACGAGAATAGATTGCTAGCTACTACGCATTCATTATTTTCTCTCGTTGTTTCTTTCTGTGTTCCTCTCTGTGGAAGAGCGTAGGCTCTTCTTCACTTTCTGAACGTTAAACTAATACATCTGTTTGTTGCCTACACCACCTGCCTTCGTCTTTTTTTTTTGTGAATTTTTCCCTATGCATAATTATAATCATATATGAGTATGTGAGCGCTCACCAGTAACTCATGTAGACTCAAATAAAAAAAAAACAAAACAAAATAGAACAAGGAGATATGAACAAATTCAATTACTGAATCTTGCAAATTTAAAGCAGACGGGAATTAAAAGTAGTTCTAAAGCAACTCTTTGAGAAAAAAAAAATTAAATAATTACATATGGAGAAATTGCGTAGGAGAATTAGTAAAAAGGAAAATTGAGACAGACTTATCTTATTGGAACGTCGACCATGATATGATAAAATAGGATTAGGTGGAAAAGTACTGTCTAATATATTACAGAAATTATAAACAATGGACGCACATGAAGGACAAAGAGAACGGCTTACTTGGTTCAGTCATTGTGTGGAGGGTATGTGCGTGTATGCATGTGTAGGAGGGTATGCGTTTTTCACACTCAACCACTTGACAATAGGCGTTGCTTTGTCTATGTCCGTGTAACTTAATGTTACACGAGGTACCGATAGAATAAGATCACAGCATAAGAATTCGTAGTACAGTTGATTTGCTCAACTAAACACTTCAAGGCGTTGCGCCTACATGACTGTCGTCCAATGACTCAGAGAAGTAAAAGATAAAATATTTCGAATAATTTATTTTAAATACATTAGCTGAAAGGAGCATTGGATGGATGTGGCTGAAAGAACGAGACTTTAATTCAACAACAACAGTAACAACAGCAATAAACACAGTCGTAATATTGACTCTTAATAGCAAGAGAATTATATATATATATATATATATATATATATATATACATATCCCAACGTTCCATTAAATGAAAGTTACTAACAAGTAATCTAAACTTCCAACAATCTGCATTCGTGTATATAGAAACACAAACGCATATATATGCAAAGATATAAACGCATAAAAGGCAAATACCAATGCTTCTCTTTGCAATTACGGTCGCTCTATTAACCGCATTTCGAAACAACAACAATAACACGTGTAATATTCTGCAGCAGCAGAGTCTAAAACTTAATCCCTGCAATAAGCTGACTTTGATATTGTATCCAACCAGCAACGCGTTCAACTCGTTCACCTACCTATACCCAACACACACACACACACACAGAGCCACACTCGCGCGCACATACACGTAGATAAATACATACCTACATATAAATATATATAGCCTGATAGACCCTGCTATGTCAAGATGGACTTATATATTCTTCCTCTGCTCTCTCCCACTTGGTTTTAATATGTTGCCACATTTGTAATATGTCTTTTTTCTACATTTTTTCGTGCAGCTGAAGATTGCTCTTCATATTGCATTTAAGGTAATGCTCACATTACTTAAATAAATTGAAGTAGCATGAAACGTGCGTACTGCAATCACTTTTGAAATCCGTGTTGCTTATTATTTGATTTTAATCACCCATCCTTTTGGGATGTGAAATTCGGGTGCCTTCGCATAAGTACCATATTCAAGCCTTGAATCTATATCTAAACCGTCTATAAATATATATATATATGAAAGAAGGTTTGAAAATGCACTTATCTTTTAAAAATATTTAAAAAAAATAAGTGCATTTTCAAACCTTCTTTCATATATATTTCCACTCGTACGGTATTCCACAACTTTACTTTATTATATATATATATATATATATATATATATACTGATACACACGCTCATGGATATATACAGATATGTATATATACATGTATATATACATATCTAATACATCAATACATGCATATACAAACATATATATATATATATGTGTGTGTGTGTGTTTATATATGTGTGCATATATATATATATATATATATATATATATATA
>NC_068995.1:43395064-43396336 GCF_001194135.2 Octopus bimaculoides | reverse complement strand
TATATGTGTGTATATATATATATATATATATATATATATATATATAAAGACGTGTCGAAGATACCCACACAGAAATACATATATGCATATGTATATATATATATAGCTGTATGAATGTACGCACATACTTGTTACAGGTTGTGTGCGCATTTTCATTAGTTCCTATCATTTTATCTGTCCTAACCAATAGTGCTATCAATAAACAGAACCAAACGGCGAAAAATATGTTAAAGACACCAAACCTGTAACTGTCTCATTAATTCCTTAAAGAATCCAGCTTGTATCAAACTGTCTTCTGCAGTGCAAAATTGGTACATTATTATCTCTGCCATGGATTCCAGATTATAAAATTATTTCTTTTTTCCCCTCTATATACTTGAGTCTCTACATTTTAATTTCACTTGATATCACTCCTTCTCATCATTTCCCCCCCCACCCTTTTCTGCCTCTCTGTCTCTTATTTCTGTTTATTTTCTCTCTCTTTTTGCCCTGTCTCTCGTATTTTCTCTATCCCGCCTTTTCTTTCTCCAACACCCGACACATTCTCATTATTTCTATTTATTACTTTTATCGTTTCTTTGACATCAATAATGAATCCAGAAGGTGGCCGATGCTTTCAGGATTTAGCTCTTAAACAGCGTTCAAGTTAAGAGTCATTAGGAAACATGTGACTTCAGTTAGCTTTTCACTTACGGTCCTCATTGGTGTTCTAATATTCCTGTTCTTATACTTTATTGTAATATGTCTTATTTTAATTATTTGAAAATAAATATAAATCCTTCCTGAAATTTTATATTAGGCAAGCAATATTGTAGGTGCTTAAAATAATTCGTTAATATAAAACAAGACGAGAAGTGCTTCATCTACGTAATTATAGCTAGTAGGACAATTTTAATTCCAAATATAGCACAAAAACACAAGGAAATCTTTATTGAACCACATGCAAATCTTCTACCAATTCTATCTCAGTGTCCCACATGAAATTTTTTCATCTTCACCGTTTTAACCTCACGTTTTCATTGATGAGGGAAAACCTTAGGAAAAGTTATTGAAGTTTAAAGAGCAGCTGATTAAATTTTGCTATATTACTTAACAATGTTATATCTCCTGCGCAGGTGTGGGTGTGAGGTAAGACGATTGTTTCCGAAATACACAGTTTCAGATTCAGTCCAATACGTGGTACCTTGAGTAAGTATCTTCTACTATAGCTTCGGAGCGAGGCGAAGCCTCATGAGAGGATTTGGTAGGGCGATACGGTAAGAAGCCTGTATA
>NC_068995.1:43392008-43395050 GCF_001194135.2 Octopus bimaculoides | reverse complement strand
TATATTAATAATTTAGAGAAGAACCACCATGGAGAAACTCACGCAATGAAGGAGATCAGACACCATCAAGAAAAGCATACTATACAAAATACTAGTTTCAAAAACTGAAAAATTCAAGAGAAAATTTGTAATACATAAAATCTATGAAATATTGGACTAAAAAATTTTTCAGTTAAGTTAATATAAACGAAAATGTATGTATATATTTGTGTGTATGTGTGTGTTTGTTCCTGTGTGTGCAGGAGATTGGGTTTCTCGGTAATATTCATATACTATTACATTTATTTCATATATTAATAGGAATTATAAAATTGAACAGATAGGAGTAATTTTTTTCAATCATCTGATTAGATACGTAAGTGCTCTCCAAAAAAATATTTTGCAGTATTTTTCACCTCTTAAGCATACCTCACTCAAATAAAACATCTGCTTACAATTTTGGAGCGGAAACATAAGCAGCTGTGTTTCAAGAAGTTAGAGCTTGTATTATAAACCTATCTAGAGACTTAATTCTGCATCACATGGAGCATTTTCTAAATCATAACACGTAAACTATGCTTCTGAGGTACCTATTTCTCTGCTTAGATGTGTTTCGTTCGTGTTTCATAATTCCTTGTTGTTGTTGTTGTTGTTGTTGTTGTTGTTGTTGTTGTTGTTGTTGTTGTTCTTCTTCTTCTTCTTCTTCTTCTTCTTCTTCTTCTTCTTCTTCTTCTTCTTCGTCTTCTTCTTCTTCTTCTTCTAGTTGGTATTGTTGTAGTATGTATGATATATATTGCTATTTACATATAAATATATATATAATACATATATAATATACACGCAAGAATACACACACTTTTATATTCATATGTGTGTGAGTGTGTGTGTGTATGTGTGTGTGTGCGTGTGTGTGTATCTATTTATGTATCATAATACTATTCCGCGAGTTTCTGTGTTTACTTTCTATTTTGTCCGTGTGTTACTATTACATTATTAAAGGAGGTAATAACTCTAATGGAGATATATATATATATATATATATATATATATATATATATATATATATATAGAGAGAGAGAGAGAGAGAGAGAATGAGAGAGAGAGATAGAGAAAGAGAGAGAAAGATAGAGAGAGAGATAGAGAGAGAGAGAGAGAGAGAGAGAGAGAGAGAAAGAGAGTTGGAGAGAGAAATAGAAAAAGGTTAGAAACAGACAGAGGGAGAGAAATGTCTATATTATTAGAAATTACTAGAGAGAGTGTTAGATAGATGAATCGATAAATAGGTATGTAGTAAGGTAGGTAGATATGTAGTTACGTAGGTAGCTAGATCGATCGATAGATAGATTGATACACAGATTGATAGATGATAGACAAATTTGTTATAACAATGTCTTTTCCTTAAAACCATTGTACGTTTTGTGTTAACGAAAATGAGGATGGAATTAAGATAAATGTATGTTTTAAAACCTGTTATTCATAGCATATATTTAAAACGGTCACACATATGCGCCGCGTCAATGTTCTTTTAAAAAAAACCCCAGAGAAATGCTTTTTTTTTTAATAAAAACTTCTTCATTTTTAAGCTGCAGTACAATAGCTTTAAACCTTTGTTATAACGTGAGCATTATAGTTTGTGTAGGAGAAGGGGAATACATTATATTCAAATCTTGCTGGTAACGTATATGGAAAGAAATTGCTGCAAACCAAACGTGAAACCAGATGGATTTATTCGTTTCTTTTCAGATGTAAATTTTTTTGTTCGTTTGCTTTTACACTTTTTCTTCCTCTATTCACGATACTTGTGTATCTGTTTCTTCCTTCTTTCACTCCAACATTTGTATGTATGCTATTATTTCTTTCTCATGTCATGTCGTCTTCTAACAGAATGTTAAAATATATCTGTGGAGATACAATTTTTGTATTTCTAGTGTTATGTTCCGTTATTGACATATACATAAAAATTCCAAGATATAGTATAAATATTTCTGTTTCTTTTGTGTTTTTTCTATGTTTTTCAGCAGCTATATATCAGATTGTTTATTGGAGGCGCAATGGCCCAGTGGTTAGGACAGCGCACTCGCGGTCATAAGATCGCGGTTTCGATTCCCAGACCGGATGTTGTGAGTGTTTATTGAGCGAAAACACCTAAAGCTCCACGAGGCTCCGGCAGGGGATGTTGGCGAACCCTGCTGTATTCTTCTACCACAACTTTCTCTCACTCTTACTTCCTGTTGTGCCTGTAATTCAAAGGGTCAGCCTTGTCACACTGTGTCACGCTGAATACCCCCGAGAACTACGTCAAGGGTACACGTGTCTGTGCAGTGCTCAGCCACTTGCACGTTAATTTCAAGAGCAGGCTGTTCCGTTGATCGGATCAACTGGAACCCTCGACGTCGTAAGCGACGGAATGCCAACACACATCGGTTTGTTTACGTTTTGAAAATATTTCCTCTGCTGCATCAGTATGACAATAACGACCGACAGAGGTCTCCTGTTCGCATACAATCTTTTCGCCGACCTTTCTAACATACTAGGAACGTGTGGAATTCATACGACAACTTACTACTCTGTGTCTAACGGAAAAATAGAATGATTTCATCGTGACTTTAAAGCAGGCTTACGAACACATTCAGATTCGGATAGATGGTTAGAAGCCCTGCCGACTGTGTTACTAGGTTTATGTATCGCTATTAAGGAAGACGTTGTTGACTACCCGGCTAAGTTACTATATGGTTTGGCACTTTGCCTGGTGCAATGATATTTGTTACAGCTATTCAAAAACATGATCCCCGCAACTATATTCAGTGGTCGCACAATTGCTTAATCATTTCTCACACCTCTCCGATGCCCGGAAACAGCTGTAAGGCATTCTCATTATAAATGTTCTGAAATCTTTCACAGCCTTGGAATTTTTATACTCATTCTGTTAATTTATATATATATATATATATATATATATATATATATATATACGGGTTTGTGTGTCTTTGTGTCTGTAGACGGAAACTGAAAGAAGACCGTCGTATATATGTATATGTATATATATATATATGTATATATATA
>NC_068995.1:43389912-43391515 GCF_001194135.2 Octopus bimaculoides | reverse complement strand
TTTCAGAGAAAAGAACCAAGGTTCATGAACTCATCGGTGAAAACCCTCAGTCACATATAGGAAAAATTAATAAGTAAAATGACAATAAATAAGTAAAATATAATGCAAAGTAAATTTCATAAGATAATGATAATAAAACGACTACACGTGTTTCATAACCAAATTTTCAAATAGAAAAAATATTTAAATCGATTAAAAAATATATATTCACACACCCAAATGAATACATATATGCATACACATATATGTTTACATATAGAAATAATATAGAAATAAAAATGAACGACTACAGAGATCTATATTCATGTACGCCTACATAGATTAATTATTACATTGAATATAATGAAAACATGTGCCGAGAGCGATGACATTTTCCACATTGAAAATTTAATTCCCCAAAATCACGTAGCTTGCATATGTGTGTTTGGATGTTATTAAATTATATAATATATGCAGTAAAATATCTATAAAATCCAAGTCATCTCCGCGATTTTGGACGCTGTCATTATGAGCTTCTTGGTTGGCAATACATTCATTATATGCTATGATAGCGTGTTGGAAAGTCATATTGGATATTGAGACTTGCGACCATAGGGATTTCGATGAACGCGGAAATTAAATGAGAGTGTCGTAATTTTCAAAACTCTTAATGTGATAAATTAATGAGAAATTTGGATGTGAATTAATCTACATAATAATCAATATAACATTAACAACTCAACAGCTCGCTACTTTTACATACTGGTCTCTTTCTATAAACCGTATTTCTCTTTTCATTTGCTCAGCATGTTAATCAGTCGTTTCGACTACATCATATTACCTTCAGCGATATAGCCGTTACGATATGAATATGAATAATCGTGAACATTTTCCGACTGTCGGCATAGTTCCAAAGAATATTTTAGCAACAGTAGCTACAGTTTATATCTAAAGTTATTTAATTAACTAGTATTATCGCAGATAATGCTAAATGATATGAAACAATATACAGTGTAAAAGATTGAAAAGCTCCCTATAGTTAAAAGTATTCGAAAAAATACCTTGTTTTTTCGTTATAGTATTTCTAATTGAAAAATAAGAATAGAGTAGAAGATGAACGCCAACTGTTATATTTCGTAGTCTTTATATAGATGTAAATAAAAAAAAAATTGAAAGACTTTTTCAAATTCTCAAAAAAAAAAAGACAAAAATCAAAATGAATAAAATCATTCAAGATGATGTGAAAATGCTTCTCAGAATGATCTATACCACCACAAAAACGAAAGAAAGAGATGTGTTTCTTTTAAAGAGAACTGTAGTATTCTGTTATTTGTGAATGTTACAGCGATCTTGAGGGATGTCTCAAACTCATTCAATTTAAAATGCTGCAGAATTTCTGAGGAAAAATCAATGCATAGTTTCAGTTATGTTAAATAGAAGGAAAAACATTCTGCAAAACAAATACATATTTGGAGTGAACTATCACATGTTATTTACAATTTCTTCATTGCTCTCTACAACTGGATACTACACCACCACTCCCATGCGTCCAGCCCACATGCAAATGTATGTGTGTATATATATATATTCATACATATATGTATATATATATATATATATATAT
>NC_068995.1:43386503-43388624 GCF_001194135.2 Octopus bimaculoides | reverse complement strand
TATATATATATATATATATTATATACATATATATGTATGTATACTTATCTACGAATATAAACATACAAACACACATACACATATTACTGACCATCTTCGATTTGTCAGTAAGTACTACAAACAGAAACTCGCTGAGTGGACCTCGAGTTGTACAGGTGTGTGTCGCTATAATTCAGTGGTAAACAGTTGTTTATTTATTGGTGATATCATTCATCATCCTATTTACAGAAAGTCTTATCTTGTGAGAGGAAAAGTGTGACGTGTGCAGACCAAAGCATTTGAAAGTGCACAGTAAATTGCAACTTTCGTCTTTCACTTCTGCATCAAAATTTAGAGATCTGCAACGAAATTGAATAATGATGTGGGACGTCATTCATAGAAAGTGAGAAACGCTATTGACGACGAGGAAGCACATGAAGATGGCTATCATTTGTAAAGATGAAACAATCACCATATAAATCTATGTACTCTCCTTGAATGCTGTTGTCCGCTAGAATTTCTCATTTTTTAGGGTTAGGGTTAGGGATAGGCTTTGGCAAAAATACTCATAACCTTAACCCTAACCCTAAAACCTTAAAGCTAACACCAGTACAAACGCACGAACGATATCATAAATAACTACCGACGATAGCTGTTGTTGACAAACAGCGGCATTAATTTTATTCAAGGGAAAAGATCCCATTACACCGCTAGTACATGTTGTTTACATTCCACAGCAGTAATTGTTTTCACCTCAATAGACGTAAAGTGTTTCAATAGAAAGCACACTAAATAAAGCAGAAATAAAAAGTGGCGCCCGCCAAATCAAAGTTCCCTACTACTACTACTACTACTACTACTACTACTACTACTACTACTACTACTACTACTACTACTACTACTACAACTATGGCACCCCTGTATGTATAAAACATACACTGAATAAGATGTAAAACAAAATAAAAATGGAATACGTGTTTAAATAACTACAAACTCGAATAAACTTCATTTTCACTTCAGCTACTAACTTTCTGAAGATGAAACCATATCTGCAGAATTTCATCTTCCGTATTAATTAAGAATCAAACAAACTGGGATTACTTGAGTCCGGTCATATAATAGTATCTAAATTCTTGTAAATCGAGGCATTTCTAAGTTGTATTTTGAACCGCTCCAGATATTTTAATATCTTTCATCTCCAAAATCCCGATTCGTTAAAATATATTTCAAATTACATTGCGATATATGGAAGTAATTCAAAGCACTTAAATACATAAAAACTTCATATTTTAATACACTTTTCAATTACAATATAGATTTCCATTTTTTTTAAACAATTTCTTTTATATATTCACAATTTCGTTTCCTTTTACTCATAAATTTATTTTCATTTGCTGGTTTTTAATTATCCACTTGATCGATATACGAAGCTATTTCTCTTTACTTAGTTGAGATTTATATATCCATTTCACATACACTTCATTTTCAAAATTTATTTATCTATTTTATCTAAGGTTTCGTTGATACATATATTGTGAGGTTATGTATGTAGGTATCTATGTATGTATGTATGGTTGCGTCTTTGTATTTGTCTGGACCCACTTCAGGCCAAACACTTTCACGCCACTCAATGTAGCGGTTTATACATATATACAATCACACATGCATGTATGCATACATAAGTAGGTATACAAACGTACGTACGTACCTACCTACCTATCTACCTACATACATACATACTTATATATATGTGTGTGTGTATGTGTGTTTATATATATATATATATACACACATATACATTTATATAAGATTCATTATTACATTGTGGGCTGTTAATATACGTAAAGTCACACGCTCGAAAGGAATGCTAAAGTCACACTACTTTAGCAACTCTACACACGCATAACGCAGTGTGACTTTAGCGTCCCTTACCAGCGTGTGGCTTTACTTATAGTAACAGCCTTTACTTTTATATATTTAAAAACAAGTATATACTTCGTATTAAGTTTTTGCCTTAATTGGCTGTACACGCTGGCTACCTCATAAAATCTTTTATAGATTTTACCCTTCTTTGATTGGTATACATACATACATACATACATACATACATACATACACACATACATATATACATACATATAT
>NC_068995.1:43385123-43386158 GCF_001194135.2 Octopus bimaculoides | reverse complement strand
ATATATATATAAACCCAAACCTCAAGTATTTGGAATGTTTGCCTCCGTAAGGTGTGTTATATTTGAAGCTACTCATGTTTAGTTAACCTTTATATCGATGTTATTGCCTGAATTTGACTATTTTATGTCATGACATTTGATTTTGGGGTTTAAGATACACCTCCAAGGGATCATGCTTGTTTTGTTTGAGATGCATCGATATTGATAGCTGTGTTTTACAATAAATATATATTGATTCCATTATGAATTCTTTATATGTTTGGGGAATTCTGTAACGTGTGGATTCATAATGTGATTATATTTTGCTATGAAGCTTTGCTTTATGGAGTATTACACTTGCTCCATTTTGTAAATGAATAGTCAACCTACGAAATTGTTGTATTGCGTTGCCTATATAAGAGACACCTAGAGTTTGCAACACCCCCCCCCCCACACATACAAACACACACACAAACACACACACACACATACACACACACACACACTATCTCTATCTCACTATCTCTCACATATACATGCACAAACAGACACAGAAGTACATAACATATATACATCGTAATAAGCGGCGTTGAAAAGCACCACGCTGTGGATTTTCACCGAAAGAATATCTGTCACACACACTGCGCACGAAAATAAAATATTCATCGGAGCGAAGCGACGCCATTGCGGCAAGGACTTTGAGGTTGCCGGAAGCGTTTTGAACTTCAGGTAGCTACTGAAAGCCGTGCATCCCGTTTACATCTGATAAATAGGAATCTAATGCTATTTCATTTGTGTTCCTCGAGATTTCACTGTCCAGTAATATTTTTTCAGTACAAGTGAAGATATATTAAAGGAGGGATACTTTTTCATTGGTGTCTAACGGCTGGAAATAGTAGAGAAACTTCAAGTACAGTGAAACGCGTCCGTCGATCTCGGAGTCACTGTTCGCTTCGCAACTTGTGTTATGTTTTTGATACAATAACCATAAGATCTGCCAGACCCCCCCCAAAAAAGGAACCTCCCCCGCCTCCGGCAACATGCATTTCAATATAT
>NC_068995.1:43382325-43384680 GCF_001194135.2 Octopus bimaculoides | reverse complement strand
TATATATATATATATATATATATATATATATATATATATATATATATATATATATATATATATATACGTGACGTGTGTATGTCTGTGTGCAATTTGTGTGAATGTATATATATACATATATTTATATATATATATGTGTATATAGCGTGTGTTTGTGAATAGCACTGACAACTAGCACTATTTCATTTGCTCTAGCTGAAGTTTGCAGATTCCATCACGGATAATTTCTATTAGAATGCACCATAGAATAAAGACCTTTTGTAAGAACCTGCCTCTGATGTATCATAGCATATATCACGTTTATAGTTATAGTTTATATCCGTAGAGTTATATTTGCAGTAAAATGTTCACCTTACTTGCAATTTTGAACCGTATATAATTTTACAGATACATATGTACACATACGTGCGCACACGGACACATCCATACACACACACACACACACACACACACACACACACACACACACACACACACACACACATATAAATATATATATATATATATATGTAAACATAAATGTATTATATATGTATGTATGTATGTGCACGCATGTATTTCACCGTGTTCATATGTAGCTAAGATTTTATCCTATACTTAGCATGTCTCGTCTATCGCTTGCCTTCGTGCAGGATTCTTCTTTATTGCGAGTTTCTCTGTCCACATAGCAAATGTTAATTTTCTTTATTAATAAACTATCTTGCTGCTAATTTCATATACATCATGTCCCTACTGCCCAGTTTACAAAAAACATATGTAAAAAAGTTACCCGGTGTTGAAAGTTACGCTAACAGCTGATAGTGACAGCCATTCTTCTCTGCACCGACCTAATGGTTGTAATAGAGGAAATCTTTAACACATTATTCGAAACGTGCTTAAAGAATTCTACATCTTATATTTTATTTTTTCTCTCAAAATGTGCCGTGAAAAAAAAAAAAGAGCGGACGTTGTAAGCCAAATATTTGAACTTAAAAAACCTTGTGTATAAATCATCTACACACACACACATGTATATGTATATGCATCTATATACATGTCTGTCTTTCTCACTCTATCTCGCTATATATATGTCTGTGTATTTGTTTGTATGTCGATTTCAAGCGTAGAGAGACACGCATATTATATATTATATATTATATATTATATAATACATACATACATACATACAGATATACATACATGCATACATACATATATATATATATATATATATATATATATATCTTTATATATATATATATATATATATATAGATATATATGCATATATATATATGTATATATATATATATATATATATATATATATATATATATATATATATGGTGCACCAGCATGACCGCAGCCACTTGGCTGAAACACATAAATAAATAAATATATATATATCATGTGCATACTGCCTGCGATGGGTAAATTGTCGCGATTTATATTTTTCATTTCGTGCATGTGTATTGTTTATTTTTTATTTTGTCGACTACACACTGTGGTAGGGTCAGTTGGGCACCGTCTGTACGATAAAAAAACACCATCATAATGCAATTCACTGTGGCATAAAATTGGAAACGAACTGCTGTACTGCCTGGCATTTGCGCTGGAACCTCCAATACGAACACTTCAGAGAGTTTGGGTGTCATTTTGAGAACAGTGCAATCTAAGGACATGTACGGATAGTGGTAAAAATCAAACATCCAGGCAACATCACGGTGTTTTGAGTGATCACTGATGATGGCGTAGTTATGCCTCCATTAATCGTCCCACAAAGCCTCGCACTCAACACGGAGACCTACATCAAGTGCCTGGATCAAGAGGATAGCTGCTGGAAGACAACAGAGTCCTGTCTGGCAACAGGACCTGCCGCATGTCACACAAGCAGGAGAACTCAGTCATAGCTGTCACACAATTTCTGAAACAACACCTTTAACATTTGGCTACCTAACTCTCCAGACTGCAAACCCCTTGATTATTATGTGTGGGGCTCAGTTGAACGAGTGACCAACAAAACGCCTTCTAATACCAAAGATGAACTAAAGACAAAAATAATGGCAGCATTCATCAACTTAAACAAAGAGATCATCCACTAGAGTTGTAGGAGATTCCAAAGACGTCTGGAAGTCGTAGTTGAATCCAATGGCGATTTTATTGAATAAATATACTCTTTAGTACTTAAGGGTATCTCTATATAATCTGAGTAAATATATCTGTTAAAATGAGATGTCAGTGATATTATCATTTGCGCGTAATTTAGACAACAGTTTATTCAGCGCACCCTGTACACACACACACACACACACACACACACACACACACACACACACACACACACACACATATATATATATGTATATATGTATATATA
>NC_068995.1:43380109-43382163 GCF_001194135.2 Octopus bimaculoides | reverse complement strand
TATATACATATACATATACATATACAGACACACACACACACACATATACTTATATATATGTATATATATGTGTGTGTGTATGTATCTGTGTATGATGTATATACTATGCATGTGCATAGTGTTGATTTGTTTTGTTTGTCGGTTTGTTACCCCAAAACAGACAATTTGTGAATTGGTGCATAAATACGAACTTTAAAAGCCTGTATAGTTTGTTTTAATTAAATATGGGTAAGCGCAGTTATTTACTTATACCAGAAACTTTTTGTGCGGTTATCTTTACAGTCAACTATATACTTCAGTGGTTTTAAATAATGAAATACTCAATGCGGATATTTTGAAGTGTTGTATTCCGATGTCTGTCTTTATGGTTAATGAAGCCGTATTCACATAACAAAAGGTGAGAATATCTTGAAGTTTATCAGAAAGAACTGCAGTGTATTTCAGTATTTACAGCAAAATTCCTTTGTATTTGACTAAAAGCAGTTTTAGTTGGTGTGGAGATTCTGTGTGAGACATATTCTGCACTGCAAATCCCTAAATACCGGATACCTATCTTTTAATTCATTATTCATATTCGATCCGGCATTGTTTCATTTTTAACGTGTATGGATATTGATGTCGTATTCCAGGATGTAATGATAAACCTATTTGTGTTGCTATAATAAATATCTGAATCTCTTCCTGATTACAATGTTTGAAGTATTGTTAGAGAGCACTCTGCATTAATATCCTACCTAGATATTTATGTATTGAAGGAAATCCACTTTTGACTATGGATCTTGAACGGCAAATCTTACTGTTGAGTAATAGTTGGCAAGGTGGACATAGAAAATTTCAATACAAGGTCGGAAAACACTAGCAACGCCGGGTACAGCAGCTAGTGTTTGTGTGTATATATATATATATATATATATATATATATATATATATATATATATATATATATATATATATATATTATATATATATATATATATACGTATACATACAGCGGTTGGACAAAATCATGGTAACACCTAGCATCATAACATTATAATTTTGAAATATCTATAAAACCGTCAAAAGCTTGTTTATTTTTATGTTTTGATTTTTATCTCTGCACAGAAACACACTCAAACTCACACATATATACACACACAAACACACACACAACATACGCTTATGTATATATATATATATGCATTGATAGAGACATCAACGTCGTTCAGATGTACAACGCCTAAGTTTTCGGTTTGAATCGATGCACAATACGCTGTTGTATTTGATGGTTCATTCTATAGGCAAGTCTTCCCATTATTGCTTCTAGCAAATTTTAGATCCTTTGACTATAAATAGTTGTAGGTAATGATAGACATACAATTTGAATGTCTTCGATGTGATTAACTTGGAATAACGTTTCATAACATATCACAGTTCAAGAAGTACATGATTACCACTGAAATGCTTAAGGCTTTCTTGATTTAAAAGGCTGTTGTCCTAATTGGTAATGTTTTGTTGTCTGCAAGGTATCCATCTATGTATAATTTGTGTGTTTGTATGCATTCACATATTTCTGTGTCTGTGTATTAAAACTGTATATGCATACTTAAAAAAACACAGACATAGAGAGACAGTTGTGAGTAACTGGGCATATTATATTGTATTTTCTATGTGCCAAAATGATACAAAAGAAATAACGATGTTGTAATCAGAATTTGCTAATGAAGTAAAACGTGTCAAACAATGTTATCATTTTTAATTATATAGGTTCTTTACAGTGTATGTAATATGTCTATCTATCTATCTATCTATCTATCTATCTATCTATCTATCTATCTATCTATCTATATACATATATACATACATACATACATACATACATACATACATACTCATACACATATTACAGTCGCCCATCAATTTCTCTAAGCCCTGTGATACCCTTGCAGCGACGAAGAACTTTTCAGCATCCTCCTCTATATTCCATCTTCCGTCTTTCATTTGCTACATATATATATACACATATGCATGTATGTATATATGTATGTATATATATATATATACATATATATATA
>NC_068995.1:43378747-43380099 GCF_001194135.2 Octopus bimaculoides | reverse complement strand
CGCCAAGCCAACATGGCAGTCCCAAAATTAGGACGAAAGCTGCCGTGAATTAGCTCCAAGAAGCCATCGCCTCTAGCTAGCTATGTGGCACACGAAACCTGTGTCCTTTATAACCTTCGAACAGGGGAGGTCAGCAGTGTCCCCCTGCTGGTTTGGCATCTGCAGACTAGACTAGTTTCAGGGTGTTGCCCCTTGTCAATGCAGAGTAGCCAAGCCTTAGCCAGGCGGCGCTGCTGACTATCTGCTCGAAGGTTATTTATATATGTTTGTATAAATGTGTGTATATATATATATTTATATATGTGTGTATACACACACACACACACACACACACACACATACACACACACACACACATATATATTGATAGATAGATAGAGAGAGAGAGAGAGAGAGAGAGAGAGAGAGAGAGAAAGATCACCGAAGTATTTAACATTTGTTAGATAGCTTTCCAAATCATTTCACTCTCTCTCTCTCTCTTTTTCTCTTACTCTTTTTTTCTTTCTTCTACATATTTTTTTCTTCTTTTTTTTCTCTTTGTTTACTTTTCTCTTGTTCTTTCCTTTTATCTTTTCTTTTACCTATTTCTTGTTTTCTTTTTCTTTTCCTTGTTTTCTTTTTCTTTTCCTTGTTTTCTTTATCTTTTTCTTCTTTTTCTTTCCCCCACGATTTATATTTTCTGATGTTTTTCGTTTTCTTTCTCTAGCTTGTTACAACTAAGTTGTTTATTTTAAACACACACGGAGAAGTAATGCGTGCATATATATATGTACGTGGATGCATATATATGCATTTGTATATAATTATGTTTTGCCTGTATTTCTTTGAGTATGTATATAGGCATGTAACAACGCTTGTATGTTTAGTGTATATATGTATATATCGGTTTTGGTTATGTGTATGTATAATAAATGTATATGTAATTTTATGATGTTACTTCTTTGTAAATGTTTTTATTTTAAACGGATATATCTTTATTTACCCTGGGTATGCATATTTTTCCTTCTATTAAAACTATTTTTTGATTTAAGGTTTCCTCCGATTTTTAGAAAAATATGATTTTCAATCGTAATTGTAATTTCATATAACCAGTTATTGAAAAGATCGTTAGACGAAAGGACCAATGAAATAAAACTATTTTCAAATATGTATCTACCTATTGTGCATATATGAATATAATTATATTTTGTTCCATTCTAAACCAAAACTGTCCAACCTGAAACTCTGAGTAACAGTTTTTGTGATGCCTCGCTCTCTCTCCCTCCGTCTCTCTCTCCCTCCGTCTCTCTCTCCCTCCGTCTCTCTCTCCCTCCGTCTCTCTCTCCCTCCGTCTCTCTCTCCCTCCGTCTCTC
>NC_068995.1:43377321-43378523 GCF_001194135.2 Octopus bimaculoides | reverse complement strand
ATATATATATATATATATATATATATATATACCAGAAAATGGTTAAGTAGCGTTAATATGATTTATTCACTGCAAAATTCCAACATGTTCAGTTACAGCTGTTACGATTTTGAACCCAAAGAATTAATTTTCGAAGAAAAACATGCAATAACATAAAGATATATCATTTTAACTCCTCTGATGAGTTTTAATTACTGGATTTTATTTCTTTTGTTTTAATTTTTTATTTCTTATGCTTTAATTAGTGGATTTTATTTGTTTTGGGCAAAATCGAAAGATATGTAAGTGAACATATTGAATTTTACTGTTAATAAATTCTCTCCATTTTCTAGATTTTGATTTGCATATATATAAACAAAGATGTATAATTAAACCTATTATTTTAGGAATAGTGCTAGTCACAACAAAATACTAATTAACAAACCAGTAATTAATTGACTATTTTGTATCCTTTAAAGTTGTTTTTAAAGCCCTGTTGATATATATATATATATGTAATTTTCATATTACTTTTTGAGGAACCAATTAAAATGGTGTGGCCATATTGTTCGAATGGCAGATGAACGTATGCGGGAAGAGTTATTTTATAGTAAGCTTGTGGAGGGGAAACGCTATCGGCGTAAACCTAAAAAAAGGTTTAAGGACGGCATGAGGATTACTATGAAGTCACTGGGAATGGTTTCAGAAGATATAGAAACCGTTGCCTCTGATCGAGTTGGATTGCGAACAAAAGTGTGGAGTGGAGTGAAAGCATTTGAAAAGACCAGCATAACACAAGTATGACTCAAAAGAGATCTAAGGAAAAATGTAACGATTGAAAAGGTGAAGGACAATGATCTTTTTGTGTGCACAGTCTGTGACAGACCATGCCTGTCTTTTGCTGGCCTCAAATACATATGCAAATGCATGGAAAACAAACCTCCATCAACTATTCTGCCTATATGTCTGTGCACACCTTTGAATGCAGTGTATGCCAGAAGGTTTTCAAATCCAACGGAGGCTTCAAGAGATATTTTAAGATTCACAAAGAGGAGAAGTTATCTGCAGCTCTTGGTAGTTCAAATCGGAGGTGCAATCTACGTGGGTGTCTTTTCAGAACACTGTCCGATTTAAAAAGCCACATCAGATGTCATGATGTAGCTAAGGTGTAGGGTACAGGAGGTGGTCAAACTCTGCAAAGGGAGTAGACTACCACCATATAT
>NC_068995.1:43366973-43377284 GCF_001194135.2 Octopus bimaculoides | reverse complement strand
TATATATATACATATATATATATATGTATTTATGTATGCATGTATGTATATATGTATCCTGATATTGTGTCCTGATATTTTCTGTATATACGTATAGAACGGGAGTGATTTGAATCCGAGAAAGCACACTGGAATATTACTGAAATGTCAACGTATATACTACATTAATAATGTCTGAAAAATTACATTCATGAAATGCTGTAAAGGAAGTATACACAGTGAAACACATAGAGAAGAAAAGAGACTGAAATGACTTGGAATAATTTAATTATTTACTCTTGCATAATTTCGCGTTTGTATTATTCTAGAAAATGAAGTGTAAGAAAAAAGGTTCAGAAAAATCAAAACTAAAAATAAAAAAAGAAGTAAAGCATATATATATATGGAAATCACAAACTTGCCTGACTTATTATTAATCGGACGATTTGGCAGGGGGAATTGTTTTTAATGATTAAAATAAAAAATTAAATTTTATATTTAAACGTGTATATAGTTGTGTGTGCTGTGCGTTTTATATCTTATGTGTGTATACATACGTACATACATACACACACACACACACACACACACACATATATATATATATATATATATATATATATATGCATACACTACTCACACATAATATGCATGTATGTGTGTATATTATCAAAAATGCGGTTTCGGAAAGATTCTCTTTCGTAAAATGGCGGCTTGTTAAATGTTGTTTAAAACATTTTATCTGATATTTTGGTCATTTGTATGATTTATTCTTGCAACAGAAGAATTTCCTTCTATCTTGATAACAGCTTTTGACTTTTCAGTCTTTTCCTTTTTGTATTTCTTAATGACCCGAATGATACCATGTTTCGTATATATATATATATATAGTACATATGTGTATGCAATGCATGCATATAGACATACGTACAGGTATGTGTTCGTATGCTTTATGTATATATATATATATATATATATATATATATATATATATACATAAAGCATACGCACATACACACATATTGGTGCATGAGTAAATGATGTAAATAGTGTACTCTATAATGATCTATTTCATATTAAATTCTGGTGTTATATGGACAAAGGATTACACCACATCACCAAAAGATCAATGCATTATTAGTATACTGGTACCTAACAACTGTCACCTTGTTGTACTGTGGTTAAGTAGAATTCATATTGGACCGCTGAAATCTACAAGTTTTCCCTCATGCTTTCTCTCTTTATGTTCTTTTATTCTTTTCTGTTGAAGAGCGTAGGCTCGAAACGTAAACGACTTTTTTCATTTTAACCGAGCAACAAACTAATACACTTGCTCGTTGCACTTTTTCTATCCATTTAGCCTTCATTTTTTTCGAATACACTCCAACCGCTATGTATAATAATAATAATGACCCAAATATTAAATATTTAAGTTGACCATGAGAGTAAGATGTCTATATCAAATTTCAATATACACTAAACTTGGTAGTATTTTATCTGTAGACAATGCTAATGTGTTTGTGAATGTGATGACCCAAGTACACACACCATGACCATTAATGTTTTTAATGCTGTCCCCTTCTTGACTTCTGGCCATCGCTTATCCCTTCTTACCTTCAGCCTTCCATTCCATTCTTCCCCTCTTCTTTTACCTTTAGTTATTTTCCAGATCATCTCTACTCTTCTACTTTTCCTCTCAATCTCCTTTCCAATCACCTTATACTTATTGCATCTCTTCGCTCACCTTGCCATACCTGTATCGTTCATTTATCACTGTTCTACTTTGTTTTCACTGGAATATCATGACTCTGATGAGTCTAGCATCAAGTCTCTAGGTCACCTGTTTTCTCTCTACGGATCAATGGACCGATTGAATAGGGCAATCAATAAACTCGCGTGTCAGTTCATGTGCGTTTTATGCGGCTCTAAGGGTTTTGGACTCTTATTTGTAGCAATGTAGGAACTACACTACACACTCAGTCAAATTTAGTGAGAATGGAATTTTTCCTTTTAGGTGTTACACTGCGTACAGTCTCCATCGTTATGTTATACGTAAATGTTTATATACATATGTGTGTGTGTGTGTGTGTGTATCATTTGTAGAAAACATAAAGGAGAAAGAAGAGGCACACTCTAAGATGTAGAACAATATATATAAAAAAATGTGAAGGCTGGTTTATGGAATTACCTTAGGTTTCCAGTCCATAAACCGTTTAGCTTTCAAGCCTAACGTCAGATACCAAAAACGCGTTGGCCCATGACCCTTTAAAAATGGAAGGGGAAATGCTTCACTACTCGAAGATAATTATCGGGGGATTATCTCCCGTTGCAATAGCTATCGACTTACGGCTCTGCCACCAATTATTCGCTGTTTGCTTGATATTAGGTGACGTGGATAGTTGCTGCCCTATGATATTTCGTGTAGATCCGCTTTCTCAAACAGGAAGAAGATAATGGGGGAAATTTTGACCCTGGGTTCTCATCCCTGAGGTATTTTTCGATGTTGTTTTTGTTGTTGTTGTTGTTGTTGTTGTTGTTGTTCTTCTTCTTCTTCTTCTTCTTCTTCTTCTTCTTCTTCTTCTTCTTCTTCTTCTTCAGGTCACTGCCTGAAATCGAACTCGGAAGCAGCACATATGCTAGGACACAACAACCTTCTAAGCAGACCGAGTGCAGACATGGATAGCATATGGGAACCGCTATTAAGGAAGGGTAGGAAAAATGTTAGATTTATAGGCCCTAAAATTCACTCCATAATTGCCCACTGGCATATGGCTTAGTGGTTAAGTTGCGGGTTACTAACCCCAAGATTCTGAGTTCGATTCCTGGCCGTGACCTGAATAATTATTATTATAATAATAATTATTATTATAATAATAATAATTATAATAATAATAACAACATCGAAAAATACCTTGGTATATCAGCTTTGTTAACAAAAAACAAGATGAGGACAATTATCCGTCAAATGTAAATAATATAAAAAATGAACATAATTCCTCATCTCATTAATATAGAACTGTATCATTTTTATAATCTTGAAACTTATCTTTATACAGCATAACAATATTGTTTATATACAATCATCCATAGTACCTCATGATTTTCCTCTGTATTAACATCATAGGTTTTATTATCATGTTGCCCCTTTAACTGGTAATTAACATCGGGATTAGGGGTATTCCCTTACCCAGCCTCCTTTATAAACAGCTACTTATAGAAACCCTAAAATCCTAGCAATACTTATGACCATACTCAACTGTCATCTCACTTCTGCCCTCTATTCTAAACAGACACTGTCCTCTAGCCTTAGATTTGGTAGTTGATAAAAAAAAACCGAATAAATTAAAAATGAACCACAATCCCTAACAAAATTCATACAGTTCTTAGAAGTGTAGTATATTCTTAGCTACATTAGTAGTAACATGGACTCTGTCCTTCTTCTTGCTCTATTAGATAATTTGTGTAAATTTATATTAATGTGTCCAGCTGATTAAAAGTTGCATTTATTTATGCACGCAAGGATAGCCCTGCATATAATTTGATGTAATGACTGTTTCAGGCGTCTCCAATCAAATGGAGACGCTTGAAACAATCGTACTGCGTCACCTCTTGATATCCTTTTGCTTAATTTTGATTATATATATAATATCGATATGTTTTCCACACATTCCTTTACAGCTTATTGTATATATAGTTTAGCATTAACATGTCGCAAGATTTTACTATGCAGCAAAATTGAGGCGTTTCATACAGTTTTCGACACATGCATGTACGAATACATTTACACACATACACCCATGCTCACAAAAATACTGGCACCTATCTATCTGCCTATTAATCCATCTAACTGTCTATCTGTTTATCTATCTATCTATCTATCTATCTATCTATCTATCTATCTATCTATCTATCTTTCTAACTATCTATCTATCTACACACACACACGTACACACAAACACACACACACACACACAAACACACACACACACATACATATACATGAATTCCCTTTGTAATGTTTTAGTGCTGACATCTACAGTTTGTTTAATATTGCCAGTTATTCATTGTTATTCTAAAAGTTTTCATTAGCGATCTCTGCTTGAAATAAAATAGCCTCCTACTCATTCACGCGTATTATTTTAATTGATTTCGTCTCGTCTCTGTAATGAACAAATAAGTAAAATATATTGAGATATTACGGTATGATACACATTTCTATATATCGGTGTGTAGGCTGAAAACGCCATAGACCGACTATGAAGGAGTAATGCTAGAAGTGGGAAATCAATCATGCATTAATTTCAAATATTCTAATTAATAACCCCCTTGTTTCTTTCCAGGAAAACTGACATCTAACTGTGCAAAGATGACTTCAGTTGTCACGAGCATCTTTTACTCTTGAAACTGGACAGAATTTGGCATTGTGGTGTCATGAAGAAACTGTTGAAAGAGGTATTAGTCCCCAAGGACATTTATGCTGTCATGGTTTCCACATTAGCAGATGACGCTCCAGCTCTGACAAGAGTTCTAAAATGGGCCGCTGAATTTAGCGAGAGAATGAAGAGACAGTAAGTTGACCTAAGTACTAGACCACCTGCCTTTAACACCATCGAGGTAAACATTGATTGTGTTCACTACATGGTGATAGATAAGAGGCATTTGTTTATAAATCAAATAAGCCAATGTTATTAGCATATCCTGTGAGAGAATTGAGAAAATTCTTCACAATGAACTTGGCATGACAAAGGTTCCTGCTCGTTGGTTGCCTCGTCTTAAGACACCTAATAAAAAGAACACCAGACTGGTGACATCGCGGAAAACGTATTGGTTGTGCCAGATTCAGCAAATGTCCATGAACGTTTGCAACCCAGGATGAGTATATTGTTCATCGCATTGAACCAAATACAAAGAGACAGTCCATGCAGTGGAAACAGCCCTCCTCAACCCCTCCAAAGAATGCCAAGATCGCTTCATCTGTAGGGAAGGTGATGCTATCAGTTTTTTTGAGATGCAAAGCTTTTGTGTTTATTGACTATTTTCAAACGGGCTGAACCATAAATAGATAGTATTAAGCCGACTTGGTGAGGCAGTTATGAAGGTCTAGCAAGAGCAAACGTCCAGGAAAACAAATTAAAGGAGTCTTGGTTCATTAGGGCAATGCTCTAGTACACAAGCCCTTGATTTCAATAACTGATGTGCGTTATTGTGGCTTTGAACTGGTTAAACACCTTCCTTATTTACCTGATTTTGCCCCATCTGGCTACCTGTACTCCAACATGAAAAGACACTCGACTGGGAACCAGTATCGTACTAATGATGACGTCATATCTGCTGTTGATGACGTCATATCTGCTGCTGATGACGTTTTTTACTAACAGGAAGAAAGCTTCTTCACCAACAGGATTCCAGCAATATAACATCTATGGAAGAAGTGTGTGAACTGCAAGGGAAACCATGTTGGAGAATAAACCTTATCTGACCACATTCCATGAGGGCATCTTGGTGGGCCTATGAACTTTTCAGCCGACCTTAGCATCTATTGATTTTAATATGTAAAGATTTAAATTAAGACTAACTTTATAATCGCACGTAATGTGACCAATGAGAGAGTTTCTACTTGTTCATTCATAATACTAGAACCATTACATTTTACTGATACCGCAGCCTATTGTTTTAAAGTATAATTGACACAGAATAGCGGACACCCACAGACATTATGCTGGAAGAAAAGGGATGCTCAAAATTAATTAGACTCTAAAAGACAGCAACTTTCTCAACATCATTTAGTTTCTTATAACATATTTGAAAATATAATTTAAAACGCACCCTAATGTATAAATTATTAATTACGATTAAAGATTATTAAATTGTAATGTTACGGACGGAAGTCACTCTGGTTTGCATTTGAAATATGTTATAAATAAAGATGAGATTCTTGAAAGCATAAGACGGTATACATAAATGTATAAGACACCTAATTATTGCAACTTAAAAACATAAGAAATATAACTAAGAAATGCATTGTGCTTAATTTAAAATAGAAACAACTTTTCAACAAATATCATTTACATTAATACAATCTAAAATGTTTTAGAATATTTCAAATTAAAACCAATAAGTTAGTTATCACAAACAGTCACTCGTAAATACGCCCATAGCAACTCGGTGAATATTCTGATATTCAGATAATTATATTTTCAAGTATGTTTTTATATTTAAGTTACATTTCCTTATTAATTATTTTGATTCATTCAATTCTTTTATATAGATTTAAACATACAATATTTCATTCGTATTCAGTATCACATGAATTCATATATTTTAGTGATTGCTCACTTAATTACCACTCTCTCAGTGATATGTGTGCGAAAAAACAATTAGCCCGATCATATTTAAGTCCAACGACAGTAGGTATCGAGTAATAGCCTACTATAATTTAATTGTGTGAACAGTACATGTGCAAGTATATGACAAACTGACAATAAGGTAGATGTCTATATACGCTTTGTTTCATACTTATGTTCTCCTAGTAGCTGATATTTTAGAGCACCTTCTCATTTCAATATTAGTCAAGATGCACCAAAACAGTTTTACACACCTTCGTTCTAGTTTCGTAAGACAAACTACCTTAAAACGAGAGAGAGTGTAACCGCGAGACAGTATGTCTAGATTTAGGGTTTTAATAACAGATCAGCCACACCGATTTCCTGTAGTAACTGAAAAATCTAATACAATATGGCTCACGTGACAATATATTCATCAATACCGTCGGGTTTATTCAATAAAGATACATATTTGAACAGTACAAATCTTTTGATGATTGATCACTTTTATACAACTCTTCAGCAAAATTTGGAAAAGATAACAGAAACTTTAAACATAATAACACATCTTTAACCCTTTTGTCACCATATTTAATTTGAAATACAATGTCTTTGCTTCAAGCAGTTTGGAAATAATGAAGAGTTTAGTAAAATAACTTTGTTATCACTAAGCTAGTGTTTGGAACATAAATTAACATGAAGTTTTGATGAAAGGTTTTGCATTATACAATCTTAACCAAGAAATTTGTATTATCGAACCAACGACGGTCTCATGCGAGTTGGTAGCAAAAGGGTTATTCTCAAATATTAATATTATATTGTACAAACCGATATTTTCATTTTTATTCTTACACACGTGAATAGGCATGCACACACATGTACATATATGCACACATTCACACACAGATACGCACAGTCGCCCACATATGCAGACTTATGCACACTCATGTAAACACTCATATATATTGTTTCAGGAGGTTTATTGAAATGATTATAAGTTCGATGAATATATTTCAAGAATCTCATTTATGTCATAATAATTCTTCTTCTTGTCTTCCATCAACCGTTTATTAAGTTTGGACACATGTTCCATGCAAATAGCAGCGTTCCGTGATTGACGATGCAATGAATAAAACTGATGATTTAACAGATGTAGAGAAAAATGCTGCCATCATGAGAATATTTTGCTTGTTGTTGCGTATAGTGTTTGCTACAATGTTAATGGTTGCTATGGTGATGTTGTTACATGTATGATGGAGACGATATTAGTTGTTATAGCAATGTTGCCATATGTAATGTTCCCTGCAGTATCAGACTTGTCGTAATTATTGTTGTAATATTAGTCATAACCAGCGTTTTCTTTTTGTTAGAAGTCATGAAGACTGCAATGTTATTGATTGTTGTGGTGATGTTGCATGTTATGTTGCATGTCATGGTGATGTTGTGGTGATGTTCATTAGTGGATATTATGCTGATTTTGTTGTTGTTGTTGTTGAAAGTTATATCGGTTGAGTTTAATAATTTCAAGAGTTGCTATGTTGATGTAGTTGCTGCTGGATGTTAACTCTAACTGCAATATTAATGCTTGCTATATTGTTGGCATTGATAGCGTTGTTGTTGTTATTGTTGTTACTGTTGTTATTTTCGTTACTGTTGCTGTCACATGTAAAGATGTCTAGAAGGTTAGTGGTGGGTGAGATATTCTCAGCAGCAAACTGAAGAACGATTATCATAACACTTAAAATATACTTCAATATCCACTCATATTACTTTGTTCTTTTAAACAGAATCTGAGAGAATGGTAAGGGATATACACAAATATTCATATGACTGTATTTCCGAGGCACACATAGAAAATTATATTATTTTAATTACAGCTGAATGAAGTCTTTCAAAAATGAATCTCAGAACTAATGCAAGCTACAATAAAAGAATCCACACAACTATTACCAACACATATCCATAGACAACAGCGAGTCTCTGTCGTCTTAATATGCATACAAAAACACAATGAGTAATCTCAGGTGGAGTGGGTTGTAAATGGTAATTTATATGGATATGCAAAGAAGAAAATATTGTTGAAATTATGGAAAGCTAAAAGCAAAGAAGCACCGTTGTCGAAAATGAGGCACCAGTTAACACATCAACAACAGAAGCTAAATGAACAACATGAAAGTAGGCAGGGTAGTCTTCAAATAAGCACCGCAGTATCTGATATTCAAACAAAACATGTACACATCTTACAAATGAAACGCAAATACAAAACAGCAATATCTTAACAAAAACTGCAAAGTAAAACTTTGTTACATCGAGATAAACGTATCTCAACGTATTGTGTGCAAAAGGAAAAAATTATCACAACATATAAAAGGATAGATAATGATATTTAAAGATGTTCCTTAAGTAAAAAAAAGTTAAAAGAATTAATTGGCCACCGAGGGACGTATTGGATAAACATGTTTCGAATAAGACATAACAGTGAACAGCTAAAGAAATTCTATTATAGCCTTAAATGTAACGAATAAATGTCGTGATCATGTATTAAACACCCGTCTATACATACATGCATACATTCATGTATACAAACATCCATTTATAGACATATTCATACATATATATATATATATATATATATATATATACATATATGTACATACGTATATATATATATATATATTCATACATATATACATATATATGTATGCATGCACACACACACACACACACACACACACACACACATATATATATATACATGTATGCATATATGCATAAATTACAAAGAGTAGCTGGTTGAACTGAAGCAACCTGAAATTAAGTGTCCTTCTCAAGGACACAATGCATCATCGAAAGTTGAACTCACTACATTATGTACGATCGACAGCCGAATACTCATAACACACATATGTATGTATATATACACATAAACATTTCTATATGAATGTAAATATGCGAATGCTTGTTTGTGTATACATGTATGAACGTTTATGATTATATATACATACATACATACATATATATATATATATATATATATATATATATATATATATATATATATAGATGTATACATGTTTCGGTGTGTGCGTATTTCTATTACTATTTATATATCTCTTTCTCTCTATATATCTACCTCGTGTGTTTCCCCACGAAAATATTTTCTCCCTTATACATATATATTTATATATTCTACTTCACGTGCAGCAAGTGTCTGTGGACTGGACAATTTTAAGTAGCCATTTCTTTAGGGAATGATATTACAGGTATGGTGTCACTATGATGCCGCTTGTCCGTCAGCATACCTCATATTTTATTTGCAACGGAAAATTTATGAAAAGATGATGATTTTCATAGTTGCACTTGGAGTTCAGTATTTCTTGGCTAAAAACCTGGCAGAATATTATTGCACACAACAATAGGGAGATAAAAGCCTATATAGATATGTTGGGTCAACTATCAGGAAACATATCTGTACTGTGTCATTTCGAAACTCGTAAATAATTTGAAAGAGAGTGGACAAGGAACTCTGAGTTGGGATTGAAAGAAACCCCTGATTTGAACAATTGAGCAAACTATCTAACATACGTAGATAATATTTATTTGCCCTATTTGAGAATTCAAACTTCATACACGTATAGACAGGTCGCCACAAATATCAGTCCGTCTTTCATTTTGTAGACAGCGTAGACTACGTCCAAACAGAGATATATGGTAGCTGTTTTACTAGTAATTCCTATATTATTAATTCCAAATTTAATTAATGGTGTGATAAGTAGGCTCATAGTGAATTCCTTGAATGGAAGCACTTTGTGCTGCAAATGCAAACGTGCACACACGCGCACACGCACATGCACAAAAAGACACAGCCGAATATATATACGCTTGGGAGACGGGAATCGTAACATCTGGTCATGAAATATGAAGTCAACAAAAGCCAAGTAACCATGTAGTTGTAAACCTTAGTATATATACATATATATATAAGCATATACATATACATATACATATA